>NC_067230.1:18806317-19106317 GCF_019924925.1 Ctenopharyngodon idella | reverse complement strand
AGTCGACTTTCCTCCAATCTCAAGCCCCAAGTCCAGTGGTTCCTGAGGTATCAAGTCTAGTGAAATTTTCAAAGCCACCTGCTAGTCATGTCATGCCCTCAGAGACCGTTTCTGCCAGCCCTGTTATGGTCACAGAGGCCTGTGCCAGTCAATGCCTGCTCTTATGGCCAAGGAGGCCATTCCCAAGCCGTTTGTTGTCATTGCTGCAGAGTCCTTTTCTGAATGTCTTTACAAGTCTTCTGTCCACAGTAATGATTCCGGTCAGTCCCGTCCACAGTAAACATTCTTGTCCGTCCTGTCATGTCCACAGTAAAGATTCCTGTTGTGTCCACAAAGTATGAAATTCCTGGAAGTAGAATTCCAGAGTCCGCTCCAGAGAGAGCAGTCCCAAGGCCTGCTCTGTTGAGAGCAGTTCCCCAGCCTGCTTCAGATGAGGTTGTTTCTGTGCTCGCTGCAAAGAGAGCTGTTCCCAAGCCTGTTGCTGTGAAGGCTGTTATTGAACCCGCTTCAGTGGAAGATGCAGTCCCAGAGCCCACTCTAGAAAGAGCAGCCCCAGAGCCCGCTCTGGAGAGACCAGTTCCCGAGCCTGCTTCAGAGGAAATTGTTCCTGTGCCTGCTGCAGAGAGAGCTGTTCCTGAGCCCGCTGCTGATAAAGCTGTTCCTGAGTCCGTTCCCGAAGGAGGTGCAATTCCTAAGCCTGCTCCAGAGAGAGCATTCGCAGAGCCCGCTCTAGAAAGAGAAGGTCCAGTGTTGGCCCCGGCCCCTGGGCATGGTCCAGTTTTGGCTCCAGCCCCTGAGGACAATTTTCAGTTTGTTTTTAGGTCTGATCCTGCAACTTCAAAGGGCACCCTAGAGTCTGTCTCCGATCCTGTTTCCAAGACATTCACTTTCCCCGACTCTGGTGAACAGCTAACCAATCCTGTCTCTTATCTTCTAGGCTTGTTCCTGACCTAGAAGAGCATCTAAATGAAGACGTGGTTCCACACCGAACAACAAGAAATATGGTGAGTACCCAGTTGTTGCATGTGGGGTTATGTTATAAGCATAAATCAACTCAGGGAGGTGTTCTGGCCAACGCCTTTTATTTTCAGGAGGGAGCATTCGTAACAACTCATGAAGCGTTCGATTAAATCGCTCACACTGTGCATTGCCCTGTGGACGGTAAAGAGTCGTACGTGTTTTCTTCACCCCATACAGTCTACACAACTCCGCTATCACCTCACTTCCAAAATTCCTTCCACGGTCAGAATGTAACCTCTCTGGTACACCATATTTCATGAACCACTCCTTCAGTAAAATCTTGGCTGTTGTGTCAGCATGCTGGTCTCTGGTGGGAAATGCCTGTGTGAATTTAGTAAACATCAGTCACGACCAACACATTCTCACGACCGTCTAAAGCAGGTTCTAGCATGGTGTAGTCCACTGCCACTATTCTTGGATTCTTGGCTGTGGCATTTTGGTTAGAATACATTGTTCACACTTTTTGACCCACCCCTCGACGTCTTAGTACATGCCAACCCAAAAGCACCTCTGCCTTAACAGGTCGAGTGTACGCTCAATGCCCTGGTGTCCCGTCCTGTTATGGACACTCTCAAGAACTTGATCTTTTAAACAGGCTGGCAAGAACAGCTGCTGGCATTTACCAAGACGAAGGTCATCCACAACACGATAGAGCGACCCATCTACCTCTAATATATTTCCTTTAACAGTAACAACACAGGCTTAGGTAGGCTGCGTCGTTCCTGACCCATGGGCTTCCGTTTCTGTTCCCAGAACTCCATAAAGACTTAAGAATCGAGTCTTTCAGTTGGAAATCTTTCAACTGAACTCTGGTATACCCTGGTAAGGTACAAATACCTCCCTGGGTGCCCCCTTCATATACTCTGGCTCCGCCAGTTTCCGCCCGGATCTGTCTAATCTCACAACACTTATCAACAGCTGCCAACAGCTCCAGGTCTAAAGGTGTACCTTTGTTGATCACATTACAGATGGCAACACAATCTTCATATTCTACGTCCTCAGGAATTTCAGGCTCCCCTGCTAATGGCTGCCTAGTGAGGGCGTCCGCAGCAACGTTATGCCGTCCAGGCCAGTACTTCACCTCGAAATCGAAAAAAGCTAATTGAGCCATCCACCTCTGCTCTATAGCACCCAATTTCACTGTTTTCAGATAACGTAATGGATTGTTATTGGTGACGACTACAAATTTCGAGCCTAACAAATAACCCCGGAACTTTTCAGAAACAGCCCATTTGAGAGCTAGTAGTTCAGGCTTCATACTACTATAGTTCCGGTCATTCTTCTCTGCATTACGTAGCCTTCTACTAGCGTAGGCGATCACTCTCTTATAGTCACCTTGTTGCTGGTAGAGGACTGTACCTGGTCCTTCACTACTAGCATCCATCTCCACTATAAATGGAAGAGAAAAGTCTGCATAGCCTAATATAGGAGCAGATGTAAGCTTCTCCTTTAACAGCTCAAAGGCTGCCTGACACTCTGCTGACCACAGTGAACAAAACTCAGGCTTTCTCACTATGCGCTGCTGCCTCAGGCACAAATTCACGAAGTCATGAAGAGGGCCGGCGACCTTGGAAAAACCTTCAATAAACTTTCTGTAATAACTACAGAAGCCTAGAAATGATCTTAACTCTTTTACTGTGCCAGGAGTTTTCCAGCTCCTCACGGCCTCCACTTTCTCAGGGTCAGTGCCAATGCCTTGAGCCGAAATCTGATGACCCAGGAACTTTACTTTTTCCTGGAGGAAACTGCAATTCTCAAGCTTTACCTTGAGCCTTGCCTCTTTCAATCTACCCAAAACGACATCTAGCCTCTGGAGGTGTTCCTGGAACATTGATGAATAGACAAGAATATCGTCCAAATAGACCAACATTACTTGAAAGATCAAATCTCCCATTGACGACTGCATAAGATGCTGGAATGTCGAAGGTCCATTACAGACCCTGAACGTCATTTGAGAGTACTCAAATATACCAAAAGGAGTAGTAAATGCAGTTTTCGCCTGGTCTTGCTCACGCACTGCAACCTGATGGTATCCGCTAGCCAAATCAATCGTTGAGAAAAACTTGGCCCCTTGTAAAGCATCAAAACTCTCATCAATGCGAGGCAGTGGGAAGGCATCTCGCTTTGTTTTTGAATTCAGTTGACTGTAATCGACACACAATCTAAGGCTCCCATCCGACTTCCTTACCAATACAATGGGCGACGCGTAAGGACTATTGCTGGGCTTAATAATCCCTTTTTTTAACAGCTTAGTGATATGCTCCCGCACCTCACCATATTGATTTGGCGGGATCCTATGACAGGGCTGAGAAATCGGCACATCATCGACCAAATGGATCTGGTGCTGCACTCTCAGAAAACCCTAGTTCCTCATCGTCCAGTGAAAACACATTAACATACCTCAACAGCAATGCCTGCAGCTCCACTTGCTGCTCCGCTGTTCCACCTAGAAAATCAGGCACAGTACTAGCTGTCTCCTGCCTCCCCACAGTGTTTACGGTTATCTCTTCCACTCCAGCTGCAATTCTATGGAACTTCACTTCACAATCATTAGTTGGACTCATTGATTCAACGGGACACAGGGTGCCTAGCCTGGCACGAGGCAGCAGCCAGACATCCTCTGTGGAGAAGTTTACAACTCGGACTGGAAACAAGGACTTAACACATGAAACAAGAGAAGGTACAACTATCAAGCCCTCTGGTATCTATCTGTCTACATCGACCTATTACATTCATGCCAATGAGAGCTAGCACAACAGAGGAGCTTTGTGTGTCCCGGGCTACTAGAAAACCACACTCTGATATAGTGACACCCATGGTTTCAACTGGTAGCTCAAGATAGCCGATGTATGGGATGTCTAACCCATTTACGGCAGTCATTTTTAGCCAACCAGATGTGGAAAGCATATCTTCGGTCTTGCCTGCTAAGTGCTCTTTAAAGAAATGTTCTGTAATCGTGCTGACTTGGCTCCCTGTATCAAGTAAACACGAAACACTCACTCCCCTAATTTTCAAGTCAACTATAGGACACTTCCCTACAGCATGCAGGAGTAATCGATCATGATTTATGAGTCCATGTGAGTCGGGCCAATAGATTGCCCTCGCATCGCATGGCTCACAGCGACCGAGGGTGTGCATTTCCCTGAGGCATGGAGGATGGCAAGGCCTCCTTCCCTGCCTGTTTGACTTTTCTCACAGTGTTTGGCTATATGCCCTTCCCCATTGCACTTAAAACAAATCAGCTGACCATTGCCAGTAAACCTGGGGAGCGTCCTAGATTAATTGCGAGCTGCCTGTTCAGACCTGGCGCACTGCAAGGTCAGTTTCTGAACAGCTTGGCCTTTGCAACCACTTTTAAAACATCATCAAGTGTAACAGAACTCGTTGCAGGCATTGCTACGGTTGCGCACTGGGCCTCCACGGCTTCAGAGGTTAAATTACGGTTGAGAGATACTTTGCCAGCACGCAGCCGGGGATCTTCAATCGACCACATTAATGCTTCATCTCTTACTTCAATCAACGTTGACTGTGGTTTGTCTCTCTTGAACTTACGAAGCTCCCTGTGAAGGGCAGTATCTCTTACCCCCTCAATGAACTGGTCCCGTAATGCTACATTCATGTTTGCAACTGCATCGGGGGACTGTTTTAAAACAGAATTCAGTATTTGTGACAGAGAATGAGAATATGCACGGAGATAATCACCCTCTAACTGCTTGCGAGCATGAAAGGTCTGTAATAACTGAGCAAGACTATGCTTATCCCTGAAGGCTGTTCTGAGGTAGGAAAAGATGTCTCCAATTTGCCGAGGCTGACCCCTCCTTCTTAACCTGACCTCTTCTAGGGCCTCACCTTTCAACAGAGAAAGAACAAAATCAGTTTGCTCTTCTGAAGTCTGATTTCTTACAAGCAATATCCTATCCACTTCTTCAATGAACTTGTCAACACTTCGGCCATCTTTGTTAAAATTGCCACTAGAAGGCTGAATATGGTGTTCTTTCGGCACATATATGTGTGACTGTGTGTGTGTGTGTGTGTGTGTGTGTGTGTGTGTTGGATGGAATAATTCAGGCTGAGATCAGGTGGATGGTCACTCAAAGTTTCTTTACTGGGCCTGGGACAAGACAAGACTGGGACAAACGGCACCAAAAGGCCGATTAGCATACAGCACATTGATGTTGCATGCGAAGTCAGCAGGGCGAGATATGCGACTCTACTGATTAGATTTTTACAAAGTGATCGTGAACATATAGTGGACAAAATTCTAAATAAAGCATACATTAAAGAAAAGAAAATAAAACACTAGTACAGACAATTCTCATTAATACAGAGAAACTATAAACTTAAGTAACCATCATTTTGTATAAATGAAATGTAGAAAAAGATGAACGCAGCCCTATGATGGCGCAGTTACACAGGACAGCACATGTTAGAGGATAGAGCACATGTCCTGATAGAGCACATGTCCTAATAGCTAACACTGGGGCTAATATTATTTTAACACAGAACATGACAAAACCGAATAAAACACATACCTGGGACAAACAGCACCAAAAGGCTGATCAGCAAATAGTGCATCGATGTTAGATGAAAAGTCTTAAATGAAATAAACAGAAGTTCGGAGTTCACAAGCAGGCCAATTAACAGACTCTTCATCTTATCATCACAAATAACACATATTTGACTCGACTAACACAACTAGGAGCTGACAGACAAAATAAGTAAACTTTTGTGTAGTTTAAAGTTCAAACTTGGGCTTGAAAATGATCCAAACTTAGTTATTAAGACAGAGCAATCATTGATGCGACTTACCAGCAGGACGAGATATGCGACTCTGCTGATTACATAGCTCCGCCCCGCAATATCATGTGCACAACGTGAGTGACACAACAGCCAATGGCGAGTTTTCCCCAATTTATGCTGAATTTAACTAACATTTTTAAACTTCGTTACATATGTACAACCTAGTTGGCTCTCTACTCAGATTGGCAATAGCTGCCATAGCTTCAGCATGCTTCCTACTAAGCTCTTGAATTTGCCTCTGCACATCCCCCATATCATAACTTTGCCCCGGTTGGCGGGCCGCACCCTGCACCACTGAACCTTTTTCGTCAGACTGCGACATGGTTTAAAAAAAAAAAAAAAATCAATGTCTCTGTTTTAGCAGCGCACAGTCTGTTAAATGTCTCTTTCCTCAGTTCAAAGGATATTGGTTGGAAAAAAATGTCTGTGTAACACGACTTCCTCTTCTTCGCAGAACACACGCAGCAGGCTCCAACCACCGCAGGCCCAGCAGCTTCCACCACCAATGGCGACATCCTTTCCTTGTCCAGCGACCTGGTCCCGTGGCCACGAACCCCTTGGCCGTCGCCGTCGCCGTCGTCCTGGATACCCTCAGCACGCTTGGTCACCTCCGCTCCCGGTACTCTGCAGCGCGCACACACACACACACACACACCCCCACCACTACCGTATTCCAGGGAAAAATGCACTAAAATGACTAAAAGCTCCCATCCGTCAGATTTACCCCACTCCTGGTGCCAAAATGTGACCAGAAGGTTGTAAGAAACACACACACGGAAGCAAGTTGCTTTTTTTTAAAAATTAAGGGCTTTATCTGACTGCTGTTTTAGACCAAAAAATAAGAACAGTTACAGGGGTTGGTGGGAGCTTGGAATAAAGAAACAAAAATTTACGAACCTACATTTAACATAAAATAATTTACAAAGAAACAGTTGCACTGTAATAAAGAAACTGGGAGAACACTTATCCCAGTGAGTTACAGTATCTGGTGTCTCCAGTTCTCAAAATTTGGATCACAGTGAGCGTTGCTTTCACTCCACTTTTACAGAAAATTGGTCTAGATGTGACACTTCAGTGGCGTTACAGCAGGCTGAACAAACAAAGCTTCTGCTTCTATCGACGCAGAACAGTCTCTTATGAACGAAGCACAAAAAACAAAATCACTTTTTTTAAACGCTGGAAATACGGTAGTGCTATAGAAACCGAGAAAGAAATAATCAGCACACACCACGTGAATGATATTCACAAAATTATCACATTTTCTCAGAAACTCACCACAAAAAATCAACATGTTTCTCAACCAGAATTTACTACAGAAATCTGTAAAACGCCAGGTAACATTTTATATCAGGAAATACTTAACTTACACTGGCTATTACGGTTACAGTCAGACACAAGATCCCTCGGACTTGACCACAATCCGCATCATCTATGAAGATTACACATGGAATTGTACAACACAACTCATCTTTGTCTCAAACAGTGGTATATTAAAGGTTTTATAGGGATATTTACCCGGTAAGATGACATAAACTCACGATGACTTTATCGCATGTACACACCACCACACGGAGCTCATCTGTTCAGTCATACAGAGAAAACATGGCGTCACTGATCGCACACTCTCACATTAATGATATCGCAAGATGAAAACAGTTTTCTTAAAGGAGACATGGTCCCATATTCACACGCAATTAAAGGACAGAGCATATTTTACCTCACTGGCCACATACATTATGGCCTAATTTTTTTTTCTGCAGTGAACCAAAGACAGTCTCAAACCCACGCTTTGAAATCGCTGGTGTTTCTTACATCACAAACTACTTTGTAACCAATCACATCAACATGCCTGCGAGCTTTAGCATATTAACTGACCGCGCAAGGAGTCGCAAAAGAAGGTTATCCCGGTATATTTTTCTGTTAATATGAAAAATCGGGTAAATTTATCAATATAGTGGGTGTATGATGTATATTACAATGTTATGATGAACTAAATGCTTTTCTCCACTGAAGTTCTGAGTTGTTCAAAGCATTTCTAAGGATACTGATTGTTAGAAAGCAGCTGCAGCATGGTGAATGTGAACATGGTTTGTGTAACTTTAGCAACACATTATTAGCTGTTTGATAACGTAGTCAAGCAAAAGGCTAATCATATTAACTACAGTTATGTGTCTGACGTTGTAAAAAGCGAAATAATTGTGCAGCGTTTACCTCAGTAAGTTGACCGAGTGGATCTCTGAGCTGGTGTGAGTGAGTGGAGGCAGGGCTAATTAGCATATTCATAGATCTGTGTATATTAAATGAGGCAAGGGTGTAGAGTTACATTCAAGCTATTTTAAGGCATTAAGAATTTTTTTTTCACAGGAAAAAATGTCTAAATTAATGTAATTTTGGTGATCAAGGATGAGTTTTAAGGGATAAAATATTTGACTACAGGGAAATTTTAAATAAACGATGACACAGTGTAATATGCCATGTGTTTTTGTTCATCTGAGATCATACAGGTACCTCATTTTAAGACCTGCCAAAGACCAGATCATTTTTTTTATTATGTCGTGATACGTAAAACCCTAGAATTCAATCAGATGAATTCTAGGGAATTCACGCAGTAATATTTATTAAAGGAATCCACAAGGCAAGAACACAGGAGAAAACACGAGGGTGACCAAAAATACAGTCCATGACAGACACAGGGAACACAGACCGGGATTGACTCCAACATCAAGTGATTTTAAAGCTTTAATCTGTGAAAAACTCTATTTTTCAGGGAGGCGTACTCCTGTTGTAGAGTCTTTAGAGTCAGTGATAGAGGGATATTCAGTCACTCTAGGCTCTGGTCTTACTGAAATGAAGGATGATGATCAGATTCAGAGGATGTTTAGAACTGAGGACACTGTAAGAATATATGTTGCAGAATATAAAGAAAGAATCAACAATTTGGAAAACGATTTCAGCCTCACTGTCTATGGTGAGTTGTTGTTGTTGTTGTTGTTGGTTTGTTTTTTAGTCAGCACAAAGATACAATTATTAATCCAAACTCCATTTTGCTTGTCTTAGGCCTATATAATGATGATGATGATTTTAATTTCAATTTTAAATTTCAAACTACTTTTGTAAATTACTGTCTAAATCTGTGTTGAATCTTTGTGTTTGTTCTCCATGTGTGTGTTTGATGATACAGTTGAAATATCAGTGATGGAGGGAGATTCAGTCACTCTAGACTCTATGATGAGGGATGATGATCAGATTCAGTGGACATTTGGAAATGGAGACATTTTAATAGCTGAAATCAATAAACAGGCCGACAGAATCACTGTATATGATGATGTTCTTGATGGGAGATTCAGAGACAGACTGAAGCTGGACAATCAAACTGGATCTCTGACCATCACAAACACCACAACTGAACATGCTGGATATTATAGAGTATTTAACAATAATGTGACCATACATTTCGTGCTTGCTGTCTATAGTGAGTTAAATTTTTGTTTCACTGATGTGTTTTTTAACCACCAGATACAATATCAATCCACACACCATTTTTTTTTTCTATTGTTTATTATATTATTCAAAAGTTTAAATTTAAAACCTTTCACTTTTGTAAACAATTTTTTAGTTGTTTAACAGTATTAATCTGTGACAAACCCTGTTTCTGTTTGTTCTCTGTTTGGTGATACAGTTGAAATCTCAGTGAAGGAGGGAGATTCAGTCACTCTGAACTCTAGTATTACTGAAATGAAGTATCATCAGATTCAGTGGGTGTTTGAAACTGAAAACACTGTAATAGCTGAAATCAGTAAATGGTTAAACAGATTCACTGTATATGATGATGTTCTTGATGGGAGATTCAGAGACAGACTGAAGCTGGATAATCAAACTGGATCTCTGACCATCACAAACACCACAACTGAACATGCTGGAGATTATAAACTACAAATTGCAATTTGGAAAACATCATTAAAAGCTTTCAGAGTTTCTGTCAATGGTGAGTAGAGATCATTTTTCCTGCCCTTCACATATTTTTGATATTAGCGTTTATTGTCTGAGCTGATCTCAGTTTGATGTTTTAATTCCTCAGACTCTGTCCACTGTTGTGGTCCTACTGAAGCTGTGATCCGATTGGTCCTCTCTGCTCTGGTGGGCGTGGCTACTGTCATTATTCTGGTTTATGACATCAGATCCAGAAGAGCTGAACAAGATCAAGCACATATTCACACTTCAGAAATCTAATTGTTGTCATTTCTCACAAACTTGTTTTGCATATATATTTGTGAGATTTGATAAATTATGGCTTCATATGTTCATCTTTTTCAGAAAGTATTGAAATCTATAGCAGTCAACTTTCAAGGTTCTTCAAGTGTGTTTTTGATCTTTTAAGCCCGGTTCAGCGCAGAAAACGCGAAATCAGTGAAGACTAAACAATGCCACGCAACGCAATGTTTATTAGAAACCTCATGATCGACTATTTTATTTATGATCTTGTCAGTGACAGCAGCCCAAATTCCAGGGAATTTCAGTCTTTTTTGTGTGTTTTGCTTTAGCTATTGCTGAGAAGTTATTTTCATAGTTAGACAGCACGCTAGCACCATTAATAGGATAGGTTTGTGTTTTGTAGTCTATTGTCATACGAGGGAATGTTATGTATATATTAGGTTGTTTTAACATACTGAAGTAAAATAGATTGATTTTAGAATATCATATTAATAAATGCTGGATGTCGTGTGTTGATAAATGGCATGCAATTAATTTTAAAACGTATTGTATGATGGAGAAAATTCTGTATTACTGTTACTAAAAATAAAGCTGCATCTGATTATGCTATGTTAGCTACTTGACAAAATAGTGTTTTTCTCTGAGGCATGGTAAAGCATGGTACTCGCAGAAAATCAAGAAAATCAGATTTAAACAATAAGACTAAACGTGTTGAGCTATATAACAATAATTAGTTTTCTGTCAATAAACGTAACCAAACAGTTGTTCCTTTGTCTATTAAAACATGTAATATATTAAAGCATCTTTGGTGTTTCCATGGGTTTTACAAAATAAAACCGGAAACCGAGGATAACAGGCGACTCCTCACACGTCCCGGAGCCTTGGTTAAAATTGCAGTTTTCTCACGATTTACAAATAGTTGCAAACATTTGGGATATTGTAAGTACTCAAGTGAACAAAATATATATAACACTGGCCTAGTGGTTTTTGGATATTTTAACCTTACATATTGCACCTTTAAGTGAGATGAAATGTTAAATTTGACATTGTTGGTAAAACGTTGCAGAGATGAGATCATTTAAATATTTTAAATGTGAAATATTTTTAATTATATGTAGAAATTTACAATATTAAGCCTTAAAGGTCAAAAAGTCAAAATTTTAACCAGGTTAAAATTGCTTTAACAGCTTTAACAGTTCGCGCTTTGGTCGCTCAACAACAACAAAGCTGGAGAATCTCACGCAGCCAAAATGAGGATTGTCAGTAACGGTGTTCAGCCTTACATTGTTCAAACCGGAGTCGACACTGATGGAGAGACTCAGGAAGAAGTTACAACTTTTAGACGTTTCTGAATGGTTACTGGATAAATTTATGTAGTTGTTGTGGAGTTGATTCAACTCATCGACTAGCATGTGCCGTCATGTTAATCTTTTGTGCAAATCCAGCGTTGAATTGACTACAGCGACTCTTCCTCTTCTCTAAAGCAGCCCAACATGGCCTCACCCCCTTTGTTGTGTGTTCTCGGGGGCGGGGTTTATGTAAATTTTAGGGTTAGTGATGTCACCAACCTGAGAAGAAGCTTGTTGTAGTCCCTACCAGATGTTTATTGTAGCGATTTCTGTATAAGAAAATATCTCCCTTTGCATTGAACTTTGAGCGTCATAACTTTGCAGGTGTTGTTTATGCTCAAACAGCAACATTACACACTAACTAAAGTTAAAAAAGTGAAATCATAATCAACCACCCTTTAAACCGTCTTCAGACGCGGTACAGAGCTCAAAGCACATGAAGCTGAGCTTGAATCACTAGAAGAGTCGCGGTTCAGAAGCACAGTGAAGCTAAAATCATCTGAAACAAACCCTCAGGTCCTTCTCGACACACTTCATATTCCAGAACTGTTTCTGTGGCTCATGAAGGAAGGGTTCTGATGCGAGTGTCACGTCAGCTGCAGTCCGTGTCCTAGTTTAGTCTGATCTCATTTCATGAGGCGTTCTTTCTGTCCAACTCTCACTGCATGAAGAAGTGGATGTTGAAACCATTCAGCTGTTTCTAAAACTGCACAATGCAGAGAATATGAAGACAGCGCTGCATCCTGATTGGTTCGTTTGCATCTGCTTCAGCCAATGAGGTTCTGCTCTCTTTATCTTAGCTGTCTCTTCTGACCTCATTGGCTCTTCAGTCTCTCAGGACGCAGATCACTTCATCCTGGAACAGATTCTTCCTCTCATGTAATCGGGTCATGAAGCTCGTGCACACACGTGATGCAGACCCAGGTAACAGTTTTGTCAAGGTTCTCTCAAAGTTATGATCAAATGTTCTCTCAGTAATGTTAACAGAATGTTTGTTCAAAGTTATCTAGTCTTTAAAGGTGCAGTAAGTGATTTCTGAGAAACGCTGTTGAAAGTGGATCGGACCGAGCACCAAAACACACTTGTAGCCAATCAGCAGTAAGGGGCGTGTCCACTAATTAAGGGGGTGGTGCCTGTGCTGCATAGTGTGTTTGTGAATTTGGGGGCGGAGCTATTAAGATAGGGGTGTGGTCCTTTTGGGTTTGTTTTGGTGAATTCAAATATCAACAGCGTTTCTCAGAAATCACTTACTGCACCTTTAATAATGTACAAAAATGTTATTTATACATCATTCATGGAACGTTTTTTTTTTTCTGAAACATTTTAGTTGCATGATCCTATAATGTTTTTTAAATGTTGCTACTTGTATCAGAATGTTCAGAGAACATTTACATTCACATAATGTTTGCAAAATGATACAATGGAATGTTCCCTTAAAAAGTTTAAAGAGAACATTCAGAAATAACGTTTTCATAACTTAATGGGCAAAACGTTTTTAAAGTTCCCCTGTAGTCAATAATTGTATCCCTTAAAACTCATCTTTGATCACCAAAATTACATATTAATGCCTTAAAATAGTTTGAATGTAACGCTACACCCTTACCTCATTTATTATACGCAGATCTATGAATATGATAATTAGCCCCGCCTCCACTCACTTGCACGAGCTCAGAGATCCACTCGGTCAACTTAAAAACAGCATATAGACATTTAAACAACATTAAAAACTTGATTTTCCCCACAGGGAGACTTTAAACGTTCATTTATTTCAGCTGGGGAGGGGCTTGTTTTACGCCTCATTAACATACTGTATCACAGACAGAGAAGGTTGTAATTGATTTCATGCACGCTTTCATATTCCGCTGGTTTCCTCCGAGTCAGTAATGAGCCGCTGTGACGTTCTGATCCATTAACAGCTGCTGATCGATACGGCTGAAGAGCGACGTGATCCGTATCGATTCCTCAACCTGACACACGATTCCCAGCATTCAGCACTAATGAATCTATAATCGGTAAAGTTCACATATCTTTTAAAAACCATAATGATCTGATTAGGAGTGTCACTAGAGTCCTTTCACTGATGTGAGTGAAAAAAGTGAAATATTTGGGACGTTTGGATCCTGTGAAAGAAAGAAGAAAACATCAAGACGTGACTGAGCTGATGATTCTTATCATTATGACACACAAACAGGGATTCTTGGAAATCTGTTTTCTACATGATGTGATATTATAATTCTGTCTGTCTTTCCTCACAGGTCTGGTTTCATGTTTTTGCTGTACTTGTGAAGGCTAATATAGTGAAATATCATGATAACTGACAACATTTCATGTGTCTTCACTAGTTAAAAATTTAACATCCGTCCAACACTGGAGTCTTTCTGAATTTAAATTGACGTGGTCTAAAACGTTAAAGTCACTTTAACATTTTTATACTTTTAGACAAAATTATTTTTCATTTATTTTGGTATGTCTAACTCAAACATTCACTTAAGTGACATCCAGAGATTTTATTGAGGTAGCATAGTTATTTATTATTGTGATATTTACAAAGACTGAATTATTTTTTGAGTGTAGAAAAAACAAAGGAAGTCTATGAGATGAACAGTTTCTTCTGGACTGAATCTTTTATCACATGATGGAGGATCTGTGACCTCTGACCTCTGGACACACAAATGAAGCGGGTGTCAGCAGCACTGCAGAACAAAAGCAGTCGGACAAACAAACATCTGTTGTGTGAAACTTCACATTTCACACAGAACATCTAAAGCACATGCCTGATCACGTTACACACACACACACACACTCTTCTCACAAACACACAAAATAATAGTCAAATCCGTGTGGAATGTGCAGTAATCCTGATTATAAACACATAAAAGCTGATATTTCTCACTTTCATTTAGTTTAAGTTGATGTACTGAAATAACTAAAACTGAAATAATTAATAAAAACTATATAGACATATTTAAAAAACTAATACAAAAACATAACACAATAATAATTAAAACGTAAATTAAAATAAAAACAGAAAATATAAAAATATTAATAAAAAATATAATAGCATCGCAATCATACTAAAATAAAAAAATAAAAACGACTTTAACCTCATGAATTATTCATGTGTGAATGTAAATAATTTAGAGGCTTGTTTCCGCACTGAATAAAAAAATATATATATATATTTTTTTTTTTTTTACTTTAACGACTTTTTTATCCCACAATTCTTTTTTCTCGCAATTCCGAGTCTCTATCTCATAATTCTGAGTTTTTCCCCCTTATCTTCCATAATAATTCACGTTCGTTATTACTGTATGATGATGAGGTAGTGAATTGATGTATCCATGCACACATGGATACATGAACGCGCTGCGCGCGGCCGTGATAAAGCAACGAACGCGCAAGAGTGTAGCGGTGTTCGTGACGTCAGGCGCGTGCGATTATTTTGAACGGGGGTCAAGATGGCGGAGGAGAGCAGCTTAAAGCACCGGAATCACACCGGACAGAACTGCACAAGTAGCCGATATAACGAAGGTAAATCCGGCGGAAAACAGCGCGATTGTGTGCGCGTTTTAACGGGCAGTGCACGTTTAACTGCAGCGGAGCGCGAGCGTCGCGTCCTGGCCGTTTGGCGGGAGGCGCGTGCAGGCCAGCGACCGCGCTGCGGTAAAATCAATAATAATAGAATTAATTCATACAGCATTAGAAATAAATAAACATCAGTACATAAAAGACCTCAGTCAGAGTGAGAGAACGGCGAATGAAATTTGGCCGTCAATTTCAGAAATCGGTGAATGAAAAACACCTGAGGACTGATGCAGATGATTTCAAAACCGACTAAAGGATCGATTTGATTTGATTTGATTTCATTATTTTTACTGTGTTTGTTGTTAAAGATCTGTATGGGCGTTTATACTTTTAATAGTTCAGTCAGTGCGAGTGTCAGTTTCAGTGGTTTGTGTTTATCAGGCCACGGAAATACATAAATAATATCACTGACAGAACACAAACAACTGGAGATTTCAGATACAAATCACAGGAATTCAGTAGAAAGACTGACATATACAGATGCTTTACTGTCAGTGGCGTTTGACAGGTTCGTGTTGTGTTTCTGGAGGGTTGTGTAAAGGTTATATGATGGTTTCTGTGGATCATATGTTGAATTATGTTTAGCTTATCATTTTGCAAAATTCAAAAGATGTTGTGTAAGTGTGTGTGTGTATATGTATGTATATGTATATATATATATATATATATATATATATATATATATATATATATATATATATATATATATATATATATAATAAAACGGTTAGTCCCTGTCCTTGATTCTGATTGGTCAGTAGCTGTGTTTTATTCACAATAAAACACGGCTATGACTGCTTCACCCAACAGTTCTGTGTATCACAACACAACACCCTTAGCAACCACTCTTAGCAACATAAACTGTTTGTTCTCAGTTGATATTGTTCATTGAAGCTTACTGTATTATGTAGAAGAGTATCGAGTGAGCGAGTTTATTACCTGCATTCAGATTTAGCATTTTCCTTCAGGTCAGTCCTATGTTCATAGTAAAAAATCTGTTTAAATGTCCTATGTATTATCTTGTCCTTTTAACAATTAAGGGGTTTTCCCATGACTGACAGTACTAGTCAAGGCATTTGTCAGTTGCGTTTTGTTCCGTGTTCACGACAATTCAGTCTTTTCAATGTAAAAGTCTTCACTACTGACTGACACACTCATAAAGACAGTCTTTGCCACCATCTAATGGCGTAATAATGTAACTTCTGTTGCTGTTCACGGTCAGGGACTATTTTTTTCCGGCGGAAGGAAGGCTTTTAGTGAAAGTTTACTTCATGAAAGTTGCATTGATACATATTTTTGGCTTTAATATTTGTATTGTTTGGTAACCTTTTTATAAAAGCAATAAGGTACTCGAGGCTAGTGCTGTATTGTAATACAGCACAGCCTCTCGTACCATATTGCTTACACATATATCGATTTTATCTATTCCTAATTCTCAATATCGAATCCTAAATCCCAAGAATCAATCTTTTAGTCCTATAATAACCAAATAAACAAGAATGAGAATCAGAATGAATGTTGAAAGATACAATACAGCTTACTGAAATGAATCAGGTCTCATGTAAGTGCTTAGTCAGTGTTTCAACCATGGAAAGACATCAATAAAACAGTGCAAGGTTACATTTACAACAGAAAAGGCCATAAACTTGATAGTTAGCTAGACAAATAAGTCTAGAGATGTGCATTTTGATAAATATATGCATATTCAGAAACATAAAGATATTATTGTAACTTTATTATTATAAAAACTGCCTTATGTGCAATTTAAATGCTTCTATACAAATCAGTAGTTAATTTTAACCTTTAATATTATAGTAATGCATTGACAGGGTTCCTGTATTTTTTCCTGAGAGATATATATATATATACAAATGAATCAAATGAAACCGAAATTGAAACGCAAGCTTGTTAATCGAATTGTGAAATTTGTGTCAGTGCCCAGCCTTAGTATATAATGTAGCTGATTAATTGTCAGGCACTGATAAAGTGCTTCATCATCATGAGCTTTATCAATGCTTTCATTCATTTCAGTGAGTTTGAGTTTGTTGTGTGTGTTGTTTGATTTGATCTAAATAATCTCAGCTCTGGTATTCTGCTTTTATAGGTAGTTAGTACAGGTCATCGTGCTCTCAACGCTGCTGGACTCTTTCCATGTATGGAAATGTAGTTTTGTTCCACTGAGCTCTGAATCCTCCAGCAGATCACTAGTGCTGTGGCTATTATATTGTCTTATATCCATGTTTCATTCATGAGGGTTTCCTTCTGTTATGCCTGAACTAATATCTCCCATATCTGAGCAATATTTCCTCTCACAGGGCTTCTGTGTTATGAGGGTTTTATTGGTTTTGTTTGTAAGGTGGTCTTGTGCTGAAATTAACATTTTTGCGCCAAACTAAAATTTTTGGCACATACTAGTGGGCCAAAAATGCTCATTTCTAATGACAACAATAAGGCTGGTTTCTTCTGTATTTGTAATATTGTAATAAATAATTACACATTTTGTTTTTAGAAATATATATGTGCTTCTTGTGCTGAAAAAAAAAAAAAAAAAAAAAATGTTATGCTTTCTTTACAATAAAAAAAACTAGGTTTTTAAATTGCAAACTGCTCACAATCATAACTTCACCCTATTTAGCGATTTCCGAGAAATGTTGTTGAAAGTGGATCGGACCGAGCACCAAAACACACTCATAGCCAATCAGCAGTAAGGGGCGTGTCCACTCATCAAACTCATTGCCTGTGCTGCATAGCGTGTTTGTGAATTTGAGGGGCGGAGCTATCAAGATAGGGGTGTGATCCTTTTGGGTAGGGGCGTGTTTGTTTTTGTGAATTCAAATATCAACAGAGTTTCTCAGAAATTGCTTACTGCACCTTTAACAGCTGCTTCAAACAGCTTTTACTGTTTAGCACAATACCAATATTTATCTTAATGTGCAGCTCATATAGCTTTGGCTAATAGAAGCACGTATTGTATGTACGAGTATAAGATTACATGTTGAGTGTTTGTTCAGGGCGGTGGTGGGTTGTTTCTCTGTGTTTCTCCTCCATGTACTACACGAGATGTTGCTTTAAATAACCTCACTGCCTCTGCGTTCATGCAGGAAAACACTCTTTATTAATGCGCAAATATTCTAGATAGATAACCAGAACAAAATGACTTAGGATGGAAACCTTGATGTGCAACTAGGAGACTCAAATACTAATGAAACTGTGTGTTGCATTTGTCTTTTCTGTCAATATATCTCATCTGTCAGTAACGTTAGATTCAGCTGGATCAGTGTTTTTATGTCAAAGGTTCTGTTATCGGGAAGTTAAACTGGTTTTGGCCTGTTTACGTCTCTAGTTTTAGCCCTAGATATGACTAACACTTGTGTTTGTGGGTAACTTTAGATGGGCTGATATGGGTCACTGCATTTACCGCATTCATGGTCTTTTTTTGAGGTCAAACGCAGTGATCCAGTGATGGAGGAGGACCTCTGGGACATGACGACATGTGATCCCTCAGGCTCCTCTCACACTCCTCCATGTTCTCTTGATCACTCAACTTAAGTGTGTGCGTTTATGGCTGTAAATAATGGATCCAACCGTCAGGTGTGATTCATCTGCTTCTGTTCTCACACTGATCAGTGATTTACAGTAGTGACGGCAGCGCTCCAGAGTCCAAACTAACATTCATAGGGCCCTATAAAATCCGTTTTATTTTTTCACACATGCTGTTTTATTTTTTTCCAAATTCCTTTTTTTCCATTTGAATTTTTCTAGATTTTTTTGGACCCCATTTTAATGGTTGAAAATTAAATTTTAGTAATTAAAAAGCATGTCTAATTAATTGAAATCATGAAACTTTTCAAATAAATAGTTGTTAAATTGTTAGTTTAACAAAAAATGAAATACGTTTTTTTTTTTCTCTCTCTCAAATTCCGTTTTATTTTTTACCAAATTCTGTGTTTTCTGTTTTAAGTTTTTTGGATTCCATTTTAATGGTTTCATAAAATTTTAATAATCAAAAAGCATGTCTAATTAATTGAATTCATCAAAGCAACAAAATCAATTAGTTTTTTAAAAGAAATTAATTTCTATTAAATGTTTTGTTTTTTAAAGAAATTCTGTGTTGTGTATTTTAATTTTTCCGGCAATCAAATGAAGGCATAAAACATTTAATTTATCTTTTAATAATTTAATTTAATTTATCTTTTTAAACTTTTTTTGTCAAACAAAGTGCTGCACAAAAGAGCTTTACTGTTAAAATTAAGACAAAAATTGATTATTCCTTAAATTAAGTTTTATTTAATAATTTATTATTATTATTATTATTATTATTATTATTATTATTATTATTAGTGTTATTATAACACTGAGACGTAGCTAAATTCTACTGTGCAAAGGTAATATATTTGTCACTATTTCTTCAAGTTAAACCGAACTTTTATTTTGACGGGTTGCAGTGAAGACCGTTGAGTTTCTGTGTTTATATGACGATATTTTCTCTCAAAAGAAACGGTAAAATGCTCATGAAGTGACTCTCAGAGCGGCTCTGGAGATGAAGTTCATGCATTCATGTCCTCATATAGTGAGGCGTCAGAGGCTGAAAACACCGCGAGTGTCACGCGTGCTTCAGTGTGAGTGTGTAAATGAAACCGCGCGTTTGCGCCATTCATTCACACAGAGATGCAGAACATGCAGGATTCATATTTAAATAGTTTTTGCTGTTTAATATTCACACAGACACTAGTCTATATCACGATTTGATTTAAGTGTACTGACCTACTTTTTATTTATTCATCAAAAATGTGACAAATTCCGTGATATTCAGCGTTATTCAGTAAATTCAACTTTTTACACACGTTAATGACAGCAAAACCTGGTTTGGAAAGGGTTAATCAGTCTAATTAAGTGATTATTGTTTTTTTTTCTCATAACCGTGCACTGCCACCATGAATGTGAGCTGGTTTTTAGAGGAATCAGATGACAAAAACTCAGTTCAGGGAATCTGTTCTTGTGTTCATGTGTGATTGTTTTCTGTAATCTGTGTGCAGGTGTGTCTGGGGTGGAGGATGTCCAGCGTAAGATGAGATCTGACGATTTGGATGAGGAACCGCTGCTGGACGAGGCGGAGGCTTACGGGCCGATCCAGATCGTAATTGCAGATGAGGATAATCATGAGTTTTCTCTGGACGAAGAGGCGCTGGAGCGACTCCTCTTGCGGGAGCATGTGCGAGATCTCAATGTGGTGGTGGTGTCTGTGGCGGGCGCCTTCCGCAAGGGCAAATCCTTCCTGCTGGACTTCATGCTCAGATACATGTACAACAAGGTGAGAAGCACCATCGGGATCATGAAACCTCAACAGACTTGTACTGCGAACAGTAACCTTCACTTTTGTGTGTTTTGGTCCAGATTCATGACTGAGTATTGGATTCGTCACACATTGTGAACGTTCATAGAGCAGCTCTTGTGACGCTGCCGATCTGCTTTAATCCATTACAGCCGCTTTACTGTGAAACACTGATGTTTTGTGTTCAACTGAAAGAGTCTTTTGTTTTACTGTTGAGTGTTATTCAGTTTGTCTTAAAGTTTAGACTGATCTCTCACTCTGAACATACAGGACACAGGTGTCTCGTGACTGGAGCGGTTCAGAAAACTGCTTTCACACAGACCCAGATGAAGTCTGACATCAGGTGGCTTTGGGTCTGCTGTGATATGAACGTCCTGTTCAAACAGTGGATCTGAATGTGTCTGTGTCTTTCAGAGCTCAGATTTCTGGCTGGGTGGGAATGAAGAGCCGCTAACGGGCTTCACCTGGCGGGGCGGCTGTGAGCGGGAGACGACGGGCATTCAGGCCTGGAGTGATGTGTTTGTGGTGGAGAAACCGGATGGCAGCAAGGTAAAAATCAGCCCACATCACAGTGTTCAATACAAAACCCACAACTGTGTCACCTGTCTTCTCAGTAGGGCGCCCCTGACTAAAGATTTTTCTAGTCGACTAGTAGTCGTTCATTTAAACCATTAGTCAATTAATCGCACATTTATATAACTTTAATTACTTAAATAAATAAGCACACACATAAAGCTTGACGCAAATCACCGGCAAAAGTAATGATTATGAATGTGTCAGAGACACTGTTATTGTTTATTAATAAACAAGTGTTTTCTGTCAATGTAGCAGAAAAATAGAAACTAAAATAGAATCATTGCGTGTTAGGACAAAAACTCTGATTAACATGGAAAAGATGCCTTTTATCGCGTGGCACGGTATCGCGTCGTGTCTGGTTAGGACAGGGTGTCATGTCTGTTATCCAGGTGGCCTATACGCTAAGTTTCGGTTTATTTTTGTTACACGCTGCTGTTCAAAGAACCCGAGATGGCAGAAATCTCATCCTGTTTGTTTTCTTTGTTACAAAAGCACAACGTTTTGTTGTTATTGTGAGTTTACACAAATAAAAGTAGACCCTTACAAGTTTCGAATGATGTTTTACTCTTATCTGCATGACAAAAAAATGACGGAATATTTTAAGTTGTTTCCGCTGTTATCAGGAAAAATGCAAGTGATCGCGCCGGCGCCTTCATGTCTTGCAGTAAAGCACCCTAATACTTCACCTTCCACACTCTGCATGAACACTTGATATGCGTCACATTTATGTTCGGCCGTGTAAAGTTGCCACTACTTGTATGTTTCAAATGATTAGCCATATTTGAGGTTGATGGATGATAGGCGAATGTTTGGATTTCCTGTCCGACATACTGTAATTACCACAAGGAACCGCTGTTAACGATATCTTCCTCACTGACGGCATGACTTCGCCACTTCCTGTGGAGTTTTGCAACTAACCAACTAATAAAATTTTGGACTAAGGTTTACTCGACTATTATAGGGCAGTCCTAGTTCTCATAAAGCTCAAATAAATCACTGAACAACCTTTTTCATCACCCAAAAAAAATGGGAGTTGCATCTTTTCTTCCCTATTGTGCCATATATCCGAGTGAAACGACTTCTGGAACAAGAATAAATGTAGGCCGGGGCTTGATTTTGTCTGTGGGGAATTGATTGATTGTGGTTTGGTTTGGTGGATCTCATCATCAGAGAAGAGAAGAGATGTTGCTGCAAGAGGAAGTTATTCTGATTAAAGATTATGAGGAACATGATTTTACAAAATAATGATGTGCACAGATTTATCGTTTATAATAAAAACTGCAATATTCCATTTTTGTTATATTAATCTAAACCTCCCGTTAGTTATGATGTGATTCTCACTCGTGTTGTGTGATCGTGTGTGTGATCAAGCGTGTTCTGGCTCAGTAACCCGTGACCATCTGTGTGTCCGCAGGTGGCAGTGCTGCTCCTGGACACGCAGGGAGCGTTTGACAGTCAGTCCACCATCAAAGACTGCGCCACCCTGTTTGCCCTCAGCACCATGACCAGCTCCGTACAGGTACGACACATGTCACATGTGCTTCTGTGAGAGATCATGTGTCCAGAACGTTCAGTGTTCTGATGCTTCTGTTTCTATCTACAGGTCTATAATTTGTCCCAAAACGTTCAAGAAGACGATCTGCAACATCTTCAGGTGAGACGCACTGTTCAGTCCTGATCCGTGAGTGTTTACAGGTTGAGTCAGGCTTGAAAACGGCTGAATGTCGTTGTGTTGAGTGACACATATCAAATAAAGGTGCCCAACCTGGTTTATTCTTCACAGATAACTTCTTGAAATTATCATCAGTGGATTATTTTAACATTTAAGTTTGTCATGTGGCCATACACGTTACATGAAATACTACTAATAATAATAATCAGTATATGATATTTTCACTTTCTATCTGTGCTGTTGTTTCATTCTTAGTCTAGGTTCATGTGTCAGATGGATGTCTTTGGCATCTTTTACGAGAATAGTGCATTTTAGGACGCTTTGTCAAATTAAACGTTGCGCTTTTAAAACCTTTAAATGCCGTTTGCAGGAACCTGCTGTGATTTGATGCTCTGTAAACAGATGTGACATAGAGATGTACTTCACATTATCAAAACAAGATCTTTAGCATTTCAAACCTGTCTTAGCCTGTTAAATGTCAGTTTTAACGTCAGTCACACTTGACGTGCTTCTTTTATCGCCTATGACATATTTTAGTAAGCATAAATTATCATTCGAAAGCTTAACTACTCAAAATTCATCCTGTGAAAAGCGTTTTGAAACTGGCCAAATGATACTTTAGCAGCTCTTTTTTGTGATATCAGACATATGATGTTGCTTACATTGATAAAATATATATTTTGTGTAAAATAAAAAGGTCATTTGCTTCACAGTAAACGTCTATAACTTTACACGCTCATTTTTTCAAGTGCTTTCACTTCTGCAATAATCTGCTGAGTGTCTTCTTTAAAAAAGATGTTTATTTCAAAGCATTCATGAATTACAATCATTTAAGTTCAGATCTATAATAAAAAAGGGGGGTGGACAGGTAACAGGCTAAGTACGTCTCTTACTGTATCATGAATCCTTTGAGATGTCGTCATATTACTGCATTATAAACAGTGTGTTTTTGTATTTTCATCTTGTTTTTCAGCTCTTCACAGAGTACGGCAGACTGGCCATGGAGGAGATCTACCTGAAACCCTTCCAGGTACGGTGTGTTTAACAGACCGTAAACACAATCGAGTGTGTGCGAGATGCTTCAGTAACATTGCATGTCTTTGTTTACCCACAGTCTCTCATGTTTCTTATCCGAGACTGGAGCTACCCGTACGAACACGCTTACGGTCTGGATGGGGGGAATGAGTTTCTGGATAAGAGACTGCAGGTGGGTCACATGATGCTGTAGGAAACTGGTTCTCAACAGTCACCCTGATTTTTGCCAAGACATGTTGCATATTATGTTGATCCTGGAACAACATTCCTGTCTGAAAATTTAGTCCTAACCCTATTCCTACCCATAATCATGATAGGTGAGGTCAAAGAAAGGTGAATCACATCGATTATAGAAGCACCTGACCTTGGTTGTGAGCCTAAACTTGACATAAACTGCAGACTTGTCCCTCAAATCTGATTGGTTGATCCGGGAACACGTACTTGATGAAATCACGTTCACCGGTTCTCGACCAGGGGGCCTCAAGATGACTTATAATTATTAAAAAAAAGACAAAACACTCATGAAAATAAACTAAAACAATGAATATCAAGATATTTCTTATTATTTGGGGGGAGACTTAAAGTCAAAAAGGTTGAGATCCACTGCTTTAAGGTGTTTAAATGGATAAATTATTATTAGTATATTAAAATAACGCTATATAATGCTAAAAATTAAACACATAAATCAAGATATAAACTGAAATTGTACATCCTTATACTGTTTTTTTTTATTTTTTTGAAGAACATACAGTTCTGGAAGATACAACTTTTGGAATCACTTAATTAATTTAATATATTATTAATAATTTACCATGTTAAATAATTCAATTTATCAATAAAAAAAGTTTAAAAACAAGCAGCTTTGTCATAATTACATAATAACCTATAAAAATCTATTTTCCATCAATAACTAAATGTTATTATTGAAGAATATACAGTTCTGAAACTCTTTTATTTCAGTTTTCATTTTAGTTTTATTAATATTTTGAATTTAGCTTTTATTTTTATATATTTAGTTTTTTTTTTTTTTTTTTTTTTTTTTTAGTAATTTCATTATACGCTTTTGTTATTTTAGTTTTTTTTTTTTTTTTTTTTTTTTTTTTTTTTTAATCCCTATTTATGTATAATTTTTATTTCGGTTTTAGTTTTTTATTTACTTCTGTTTAATAATTTTATTGCGTCAACTTAAACTAAACGAAAATTAGGTTGCCTTGGCAGTAAACTGAAATAAGTTTAAATTTTTCAATTAATATTTATCTTTTTATTTTACTTCAGCTTTATTTCAATTAACAGAAATGTTTTTAGTAGTTTTAGTTAATGATAATAACCCTGTTCCAGAATACAGAAAATATATTATATATAATATAAAATATATAAAATAATTATGTAAATAAATATAAATAAATATATATATATATATATATATATATATATATATATATATATATATATATAAAAAATCATTTGTCATCACAAAATGAATTAATTAAATATATTTTTAATAAACCATGTTAAATAATTCAATATATCAATAAAACAGTCAGCTTTTTTCATAATTGTTGTGCAGTGATAATTGCTAGAGTCAGAAAGGTTGAGAACCGCTGACGTAGAGCGTCTCGATCACATGTGCTGAATTATTCTGTGATCCTCAGGTGAAACAGAATCAACATGAAGAACTTCAGAACGTCAGGAAGCACATCCACTCCTGCTTCTCCAACATCAACTGCTTCCTGCTGCCGCACCCCGGACTCAAAGTGGCCACCAACCCTCACTTTGACGGCCGGTTACGAGGTGAGAGCACAGCGCCCCCCGCGGGACACTTACAGTAAGCTCACACTGTCAAGCCCTGAATTATGAGGAAATAGTGTTTCTTGACCTTTGATGCATGGAGACCTGTTGTAGGAGACTCCAAAACAACATTAGGAACCTTTAAAGGGACACTTAAAATTTTTGGCAAACAAAGTGCTGCACAAAAGAGTTTTAATGCGTGTGTGTGTGTGTGTGTGTGTGTGTGTGTGTGTGTGTAGATATTGATGATGAGTTCAAGAGAGAGCTGGTGAAACTGGTGCCGCTGCTGTTGGCTCCAGAGAACCTGATGGAGAAGGAGATAAGCGGCTCCAAAGTCACGTGTCGAGATCTCCTACAGTATTTCAAAGTAAGAGCGTTTTCCACCCAGTCTCCATTGTTCAGATGTCTGCTGGGATTGACCCGTGTGTTTCTCTGTCGCAGGCCTACATGAAGATCTATCAGGGCGAAGAACTGCCGCACCCCAAGTCCATGTTACAGGTACAGACGTGTAGAAAATATTGCTTTGACCCAATTCTAAGGCTTAGTGCATGAATCATTCATAGAGAAGTTCAATCCCAGAATGCATTGTGATGAGCTCTATTAAATCATCTAATTTTCCATCTCATTGAGATTTCTTTTAATGTTTTCTGTGTATTGTGCTTATGATGCAGGGTTCCTCTGGCTCATTCAATTCAGTTTGATCATATTTAAGGTCATAAAAATATCTTATAACAAAAGTCTTGATTCTCATTTTAAGAGGTCTTAAATTTGGAGACAGAAAAACATGAATCACAACACATTCTAATGTGATTATTAAGTAAAAACTCTTTGAACATATTATCAAGCAGGTGTCAAAAACACTAAACATTTTTACATTTTCAGTTTTTTTTAATTGTTACATAATTTATCAATTTATTTTTGTGCATTTATTATTTATTTTAATATATTCTATTTTGTTTATTTTTATTTGTTTTTAATATTTTCCCCCCATTAAACTTTCTAAGGTAAAAGTCAAAAGCACTAAACATTTTAAAATTTTCATAGTTATTTTTTTCTTTTATATTATATATTTTTGTGTTTATTTTTTAATGTTACTATTTTTAATTAATTTTTTTATTATTTCCTTTAAACCGCTTTCACTAAACATTTTAAAATTTTATCAATTTATTTTTGTGTATTTATTTTTATTTTTGTGTATTTATTTTTAATGTATTCTATTTTAGGTTTATTTTTTTATTTCTTTAAATTTTTTTACTAAACATTTTTAAAATTCAGTTTTTTTTTTTTCTGTTTTTTTATATATATATATATATATATATATATATATATATATATATATATATATATATATATATATATATATATAATTAGTTATTTATTTTTTATTTATTTTATTGCTTATTTTTTATTTATTTAAATATTTTAAATCCCCCTGTAAACTTTCTATGGCAAATGCCGAAAGCATTAAACATTTTAAAATTTTCTCAGTTATATTATATATTTTATCAATTTATTTTTGTGTATTTTAGTTATTTATTTTTAATGTATTATTCTATTTTAATTATTGTTTTTGTATTATTTCTTTTAATTTTTTTCACTAAAAATTTTAATTTTCAGTTATTTTTTTCTGTTATATTATATATTTTATCAATTTATTTTTGTGTATTTTAGTTATTTATTTTTAATGTATTATTCTATTTTAATTATTGTTTTTGTATTATTTTAATTTTTTTCACTAAACATTTTAATTTTCAGTTATTTTTTTCTGTTATATTATATATTTTATCAATTTATTTTTGTGCATTTATTAGTTTATTTTTATTTTATTGCTTATTTTTTATTTATTTTGAATATTTCCCCCCCGAAATAACCCTATTTTTTTCTGTTATATAATGTTATATCAATTTATTTTTGTGTATTTATTAGTAATTTATTTTAAATGTATTATTCTATTTATATATATTTTGTTTATTTTTTATTAGCATGTGTTGTGTGATCCTCATGTGAATGATCTGGTTTTGATCATGTGACGCAGGCGACTGCTGAAGCCAATAACCTGGCAGCCGTAGCAGGAGCGAAAGACACGTACAACAAGAGCATGGAGCAGGTACGTCACACACGTTCACATGATCCCAGCCTGCTGCTCGTCACGCCCGTGACGCCTGTTCATTTCCCACGTGCAGGTGTGCGGCGGAGACAAACCCTACATCGCGCCGGCCGATCTGGAGCGCAGCCACAACGAGCTGAAGCAGACCTGTGTGCGTCAGTTCCGCACCGTGAAGAAGATGGGCGGAGAGGAGTTCTGCCGCCGCTATCAGGAGCAGCTGGAGCAGGAGCTCGACGAGGCCTACGCAAACTTTGTCAAACACAACGACGGAAAGAACATTTTCTTCGCGGCGCGCACGCCCGCCACGCTCTTCGCCGTGATGTTCATCATGTATGTGGTGTCTGTGGTGACAGGCTTTGTGGGCATAAACTCTGTGGCGACGATGTGTAACATGATGATGGGCGTAGCGCTGGTGTCGCTGTGCACCTGGGCGTACGTCAAATACTCAGGCGAGTTCAGAGAGGTGGGCAGCTTCATCGACCAGGTGGCGGAAACCCTGTGGGAACAGGTGCGTATCACACTTCCTCCTCTGCACCTGTGCTTTCCTTCGTCTGATCCAAACGCTTCCCCAACTGCTGATTTGTGCCTTTCCTTCCTGTCTGTCTGTATTGCATCACAAGGTGGTTTTTCTCCTTGTCTTATTTATAGGACTCTTATTCTGCAGTTTCCCCTTTTCCCCTCTTTTGTAACGCTTGTCCAGGTGTACTAAAGACATGGTTTTTGACCTTTGTGTATTTTATGATCATGTCAGATTAAGGTGAAATTAGAAGTGCTTAAAATTTAGATTTTATTTTTAACTCCCCTGAAAAAACTTTCTAAAGCAGGAGTCAATCTGTTTTCAAATAGATATTGTTTCTGTTCTATTGTATATATTTTATTTTTGTTATTCATGTTTATTTTTTTTTGTATTGTATATTATTTATTTTATTTAATGTATTTATTTATTATTTCATTTTTATTATTTATATTTTGGTTTTATATTAATTTTATAGTAAACAGTATAGTAAAAGAGGCAGGTGTCACAAGCACTAACAATTTGCTAAAATATTTTTTCTTATTGTTTCTATTATATATTTTATCAATTTATTTTTGTATTTATTTATTTTTAATTTATTCTATTCACATTTATTTTTATTTGTTTAATTTATTTATTTTGAATATTTTCCCCAGTAAATTTTCTATTATATTCATTTTTTTTTTTTTTTTTTTACATTTTTATTTGATTTTATTATTCACTAGTAAACTTTCTAAGGCAGGTGTCAAACACTAAACTTTTTTTTTTTTTTTTTTTTCACAGTTTTTGTTTCTATTATATTTTTTATTTTTTATTTTTGTTTAAACATTAGTTTTTAGTTTTTTTTTAAATAAAATGTATAAATAAATGTATAAATGTTTATTTATATAATATATATATATAATTTTTTTTATTAGAAATATATTGATGTATTTTATATACATTTATTTATACATTTATTTAAAAAAAAAAAAAATATATATATATATATATATACACACACACATAGTAAAATAAAAATAAAATAAAAAATTATAAATTTATATATATATTTAATTAAATATATTGATGTATTTTATATAAATAAATAAAATACATCAATATATTTAATAAAAATTTAAATAAAGTGCGTGTGTGCATATGTATATGTATGTGTGTGTATATGTGTGTATGTATATATATAATATATATATCTTTTTAAAAAAAATTTTTATAATATTTTATTTATTTGACCAAACGACTATAGAGTTGTAATATTTGTAATATTTCCCATCATATCGGTCCCCAGAACCAGATGTTCATTCACACAGAACAGTAGCTCCACCTCATAATGATTTAGACACATTGTTTACTGAAGATTTCATGTTTAATTCATACTGAAGAGCTTCATCACCAGCGTATGTTTGATTTTCTACATGAAAAGCCAGTTTTCAGAATGTCCTGCCACATTTCATGTCATTATCTCATCTTAAAGTTAAGAGAAATTAGTTTAAGTAAACACCTGTCAGCGAATGTAGTGTGTCTCTGTAACGTCTCGCTCTCTTCTCACTTCACGCTCACACAGAGGACGCCGAGGAAGGTGAGACGTGACCTCTGCCCTCTAGTGGCCTCTGACCTCTTCATTCAAATCACACGCATGTGTGTGCGCGGTACTAACACTCATCCCTCGTTTTAGGTCTTTTCCAAACTTTTTGAAGTTGCCAGGAGCAAAGTGACGCTGGGCGCCCTGATGCCGACACAGCGACAGAGACTGTCATCGAACAACAACGTCAAGAAGAGGAACTAGCCGTTTTAGCAGCGTCACGCTCCAGCTGAAGAAACCAAGTGCGCCGTGAACGCAGGTCGGCACGTTCACCCTCTTCTGTCCCACTCGGATGGAGGATTCTGGGGGTTTCACGGGGTCTTTCACCAGGTTTCCTCTTTCTCATGTCATTCCCATGCTGTCCGTCTCGTCTGTCCCGTATTTGTTCTTGGAGAAGCGTTCGGCCTCCATCAGTCCTCCGGAAGACCTCGAGCAGTGTTACCGGTAGAGGACCTAGTTGAAAACGCTGAACTGTACCAATGATTTCTGTCTCTGCTGTACAGATGAACTTCCTCGGCTTCGATCATTCCATCCAGATGTGTTTTCCTGTACAGATTAGGTTTTTAAACTGGTCACATGTAGGGCATGTTGTATGAGATCTGTGTGTAACTCCAGGTTTTCTACACTCTTCTTTTGTAGCAGGACAAACGATGGTTTCATGTTTATCTGCAGGAATGCTTCTGTGATTCGTGTCCATGTTGGAGAGAAACACACACACACACACACGCTTAGTTTTATACAATCTTCATTCATGTCATCTGCCTTGAGCATTGCGATTCCGGAATGTTTCATTCTTTTTCATTTATAATTGTTTCTTTAATTTATTTTTCAATTTGATTAAAATGAATCACTGTATATTTATGTGTGGATTGTGTTTGTTCATGAGTCACTTGAGGACAGTGTAAATGTTTTAATAAATTATTATTTTTTTTATTTTTTTGAGGAAGATATCAGATTATTTCAATTATAAATCTATCTAAATTTGTTTTTAAGTTACATTATTATATATATTTTTTTCTACTTGCTATAGTAATGTGCTTCTAAAGGGATAGTTCACCCCAAAATGAAAATTCTGTCATCATTTACTCATGATGTCATTACAAACCTGAATGACTTTCATTCAACTTCGAAACACAAATGAAGATATTTTTGATGAAATCTGACAGATTTCTGTCCCTCCATTGACAGCTACGCGACCACTTTGCCACTTCAAAAAGTTCATAAAGAGATGGTAAAACTAATCCAGATGAATCTAGCGGTTTAGTGCAAATTTTCTGAAGAGACTCGATCGCTTTATATGATGAACCGATTGAATTTAGACTTCATTTGTGTTCCAAAGATGAACAAAAGTCGTTTTATCAACAATTTTTTTTCATTTTTGGGTGAACTATCCCTTTAAATGTATTATTTTTATTTATTTACTTTTAATCTATTTTTTGTTTCTGCTTGACTTTTTTTGCTGTTTTGAATTGGAAATATTTGCGTAATTATTTGCATGATTCATTTAATTCATAAATGAATTTGTCGAGACATGAAACACCCCAGCTATGTTCTAAGAACGTTTTGCTAACATTCCCATTAAGATATGATAATATTATTTTTGTATTATCTCTGAACGTCCAGTTTAAGTGTTTTAAAAATGTTTTTTTCTTGGTTGATGATGAGAGATGATATTTATTCAACCCCAATGTTGCATATGTGGACCACATTTACTGCAAATTCAAATATATATATAATTTTTTTATTTTTTTCTACAGGCAGAAACGCTCTGGAAATCAAATGTGTAGATTTTAATTAAAACACCAAATAGATAACATCAATGGAAATGTATACTATGTAACTTTTTTTTTGGTCAAAATTAACAATATTTAAATAATGATAATTAATCCTTCTCCCAAAATGTCTTTTTGTCTTACCTGATTCACTATGGTAAGCGTATTACAAGCGTTTATATTTTTGACCTGTCGGGATGGTTTTGGCGGGAAATTGCACTGTGCATATCTCGTCATATCCGTAGAGAAAAGTTGCTCTGGCTGCTTTGAGGCGTGTCTGGTGAGTGAGTGTCAGGTTAGTCGTCACAACGAGTGAGAAAGGTTGACGTGGAGTCGCTAAATCTCCGGGGAATCACACATTTTAAACAAACGCCGAACAGAGGAGAGTCTGCTGACAAAAAAGAGAACGCGACAGAGCTCGTAATAAAACAAGAATCAACATTGGCTCAACTTTTCAGAGATGGTGAGAACTAAGGGACTTGAAATGTTGTTAAAGCAAGGCGGAGATGATGGTGTTTTTATTACTCAACAGGTGAGTAAAGTGTTTTATTGAACAGATTGAAATATGTATCTCTCTAACAGAGTTCATTGTAAAGCATTATCTATTGTGAAGCGCATTTCATTATGGATGTTGTAGTTCTTTGCTGGAGTTTTTCATGGAAGTACCGTGTCTATTAATGGGTGAAGCTGCAGTAACATCTTCAGCTAGTCAGATTGAGATCCTTTCCATCTAAACTGTTTATATCTCTTAAGCCTAGTAGTGAATGTTTTATGAGCAGAAGGATAATCATATTCATCCGCGCAGAGCCGAAGCACAACCAAAACAATGTTCTTCCGCAAAATGCTAGAGCCAAAAGTTACATTACCTTTACAAAATGTATTGAATTACATTGTCAGTAATCAGTCGAGTGCACAAAAAAGGTCACAGCTGATAGATTACATTAAAGGGTTAGTTCACCCAAAAATGAAAATAATGTCATTTATTACTCACCCTCGTATCATTTTACACCCGTTAACCTTCAGAACACAAATTAAGATATTTTTGTTGAAATCCGATGGCTCAGTGAGGCCTACATAGGGAGCAATGACATTTCCTCTCTCAAGATCCATAAATGTACTAAGAACATATTTAAATCAGTTCATGTGAGTGCAGTGGTTCAATATTAATATTATAAAGCCACTAGAATATTTTTGGTGCGCCAAAAAAACAAAATAACGACTTATTTAGTGATGGCCGATTTCAAAACACTGCTTCATGAAGCTTCGGAGCGTAATGAATCAGCGTGTCGAATCATGATTCGGATCGCGTGTCAAACTGCTGAAATCACGTGACTTTGGCGCTCTGAACCGCTGATTCGATACGCTGATTCATAACGCTCCGAAGCTTCATGAAGCAGTGTTTTGAAATCGGCCATCACTATATAAGTCGTTATTATTTTTTTTATTTTTTTTTGACGCACCAAAAATATCCTCGTCGCTTTATAATATTAATATTGAACCACTGTACTCACATGAACTGATTTAAATATGTTTTTAGTACATTAATGGATCTTGAGAGAGGAAATGTCATTGCTCCCTATGCAGGCCTCACGGAGCCATCGGATTTCAACAAAAATATCTCAATTTGCGTTCCGAAGATTAATGAAGGTCTTACGGGTGTGGAACGGCATGAGGGTGAGTAATAAATCGCTTCGCTTTAGAAGGCCTTTATTAACCCCCTGGAACCGTATGGATATCTTTTATGATGGATGGATGCATTTTTTTGGGCTTCAAAATCTCGCCCCCCATTCACTCCCATTATAAAGCTTTGAAGAGCCAGGATATTTTTTAAATATATCTGAGATTGTGTTTGTCTGAAAGATGATAGTCATATACACCTAGGATGGCTTGAGGGTGAGTAAAGCTTGTGGTCATTTTCATTTGAAAGTAAATTAATCCTTTAACGTCCTTACTTGCATATTTGCGGTGTGTCACTGATTGGACATATGCCGCACCCGACCCGTTTACAAAAAGGCTCTAGTGTACTATCAACTGTTTTCTGTCACTATTTGACATTTTCAAATATCACTTGCGATTGCATGTGCGATTGATGTTAATATCAGGTGTAAACATGAACATAAACATCTTCCTTAGTCTTGCATCTCAACTATCATTTCAGCATATGTACGTCATCTTGAGGAGATCAGAGTTGTTTTGCTGGGATGGATCTTTGCTGGAAAGAGCTCAGCTGGAAACACCATCTTGAACCGGGATGAATTTGACATAGGAGGAAAAAACGGAAAGGGAAAGAGAGGTTTCGGAGACGTAGACGGAAGGAAGATGACAATTGTGGACACTCCAGGCTGGTGGAAGTATTTTGCATCAGAATTCAACCCAGACTTTATTAGATCTGCAATCCTAGAAAATGTTTCGGAGTGTAAGAAATTCCCTCACGCCATGCTGCTCGTGATTCCAGCAGATACATCATTTCAAGAAGAACAAAAGAGAATCATTGAGAAAAACGTGTCTATATTAGGAGAAGACGTCTGGAGACACACTATAGTTCTGTTCACATGGGGCGACAGGATTCCAGACATATCAGTCGAGCAGCACATTGAGAGTGAAGGTGGCGCCCTCCAGTGGCTGATTGAGAAATGCAGGAACAGATATCACGTCTTTGACAACACAGACAAGAAGAACAGAGATCAAGTCACAGAGCTGCTCCAGAAGATCGATGAGATGGTGGCAGAAAACAGTCTGTTTCGTTTCAACATACAGAAATACAGTGATCCAGAGAAAAGCCTTCAGAGAACTGAACACACAAGAAAACAGGAGGATCTGATTATGGAGATCAGACTGGAGGATGTCTGCCACTTTCTGGATGAGGAATTGATGAGAAGAGCTGAAGAAGTAAAAAAAAAATATCATGGAAGAATCTCGGAGTGCACACAACGCTCCTGACTGTAAGTTTTCATTCACTTTTGTGTTATCGGGTATCATTTCCTAAGATATTTCTCTGATTTACATTTTCAAAACAATGTTTTATTTGTAGTTCGGGATGAACCACCTGATTGTCTACAAGAAGTGATCAGTCCACTTCAACAGGACAACAGTAAGATTTTTTTTTTGTTGTTTTTTTTTGTACAAATTCTTGTCATGAAGTTCCAATTTGTCTGCAAATTCACTTCTGCAAATTCATTCAAATACAAACTTTACAGAGCAAACATGAATGCAAACATGGTAAAAAGTATTAAAGTAGTTGGGAGTCTTATGAATGGAAGGCTTTCAGTGGGTTAAAATTAAAATCAGTCACACTAAAATAAAAATCCTGATATCTTTCAGTTCCTGAGCCGATTAAATCACTTCTGGAGAGAGAGTTCAGCAGATGGGAAAGTATAATCATAGAAGGTGTCCGGGAAAGTTTGCTGGACATTAAATCATCATTTGGTGAGTCATTGATCTGGAACAGATCAACCTGATTTACAGAGAATTGATCAAGTGTTTTGTGCTCCAAAGAAAAAACCCTGTAAAATGTTTGTCAAATATGTATTTTAATGTCATATTTCCAGAGCTTTCTCAGGCTGAAAAGATGAAAATGTCCATGGCCGCTGTTGTGAAGTGGCTACAGAACTTAATTATGTTTATCACACTGTTGATAAAATACAAGATCCATAATCAGGGATCTGGATGAAGAGACTAAAGACACACTGTAAAGTATATCTATTAATTATACGTTTTAATAAAACATTATATGAATATTCCTGACTCACTTGAAATTCTGTTGTGCTTTTAAATCTGATAATATGCATGTTCTATTAAGTTTACTATACAGTATGTTTGCTGTGCATATTTTGTTTATATGCATTTTTTGATGCATTCTCTGTATATTTACTTTGCTTTCAGGTGCTTTACTAAGAATAATTCTGCTAAGAGCATCATGTGCAAATTGGTTGAATACACACCACCCTTTGTGCTTGAACTGAACTGAGCTGGATGATGACGTCACTGTTTTCTACAGAGCTGCTTATAGCTGATTCGATGTTGTTTCATAATTGATGAATTTTGCACTATTATTGAACTGAACTGAATCAACATTGAGTTGAATAAGGACACTATTGTCTTTTTTTTAGAGCGGAATTTGTATTTGTCTCATATTTGATTGAAAGTTTGCATCATTGATTCTATTATTTAACTTATTGTGAATAACTATTTATTATAGCTGTATAGTCACCAGCATCATGTCGACAGATAAGTAATAACTAAAATTACACTGTTATGATAGTTTGATTAAAGTAAGATCTGGCTATATGAGACTAATTTGAATTAATCCCTTTTCTTTGCATGACACATTGACATTACAGTACAGAATGGCTCTTTCAGCGTTATCCTGAACATTATATAATCATTCGTTCGTTTCATGTGTCATAGAACTGAATAGAGACTCTCGGGCGTAACCGTCAAATCCTTTTGATTTTCCCGGTAAAAACGACCCGAGTCCTTGAAATAAAACTCAGTCTACAGGCTTTCATAGACACCCTAGGAAGTCGGGGAAGGTCTCGTTTTTTAAGTTTTGTTACAAGCTGTTTACACATTGGCAATAAAGTTGAAATTAAGGTTGCAAATTCACCGCGTTGACAAACACAGAAAGCTGCTTCTGCACGAGTGGTGATTCGTATATCACCACACTATTGACAATATGCAAAGGACGTTTTTTGCCGCCAAAGTTTTGCTGATATGACTGTAATCATAAGAAATAACAGGTAGACAAAAGACTTTTCTTTTTCTTCATTTATACATGATTCTACATCTTGAGTGATCTAAAATCACCTTTTCGTAATTTTAAAAGACTTTTTGGGCTCCATTAACTAAGACATTTGAAAGAAAACTAGATTTCATCTGCGATTCAAAATAACTGAAAGCTGAAATATAAAATAAATGAAATGTGCTGTTCAATACTAAGCAAATGTGGCATTTATGATGTGAATTTTCAAGAGAATGTTTAAATGTTGGCTTGATGGCCTATGAAAATTTTTCACCATTTTGAGCTTGTTAGACTGAAAAATTACCAAGCATTAAATCATCTATTTTTGTCTAATATTGTAGTTAAGCTAAATAATGTAAATAAAGTACTTTAAGCTCAAACTGAACTGAAATTGAGAATGAAAAAAAGATTTAAAAAATGATTGACATTTTCGTCTGGGTTTAGAAAGTCAGAAAAGCGTGTCGGACAAATGCAAGTTTTTACGTACATTGTGTGTTGTAATGCAGTTTAGCAGCATTCATAACCCGTCACATGTGGAAGAGTCGTGCGGGAATGTGATTCTGTGTTTGATATGCTACATGACTGTAAATGATGCAAAGAAACAGTCTCATGCTGGTAAGTAAAATTCAAGAAGGATATATGAACTCATACTCTAGGTTTAATAAGGTTTTAATAAAAAAAGAAACCTTTAATCCATGGTTTCTGGTTAAACTATAAAGTAAAAATGATATAGTTGTCAGTTAAACCAAATATAAGGTTCTATCAGAAGTTGATGAGGGAAAAAAGGCCTTTAACCGAACCGAACGAAGATCACACCATTTATCTTCAGTAGGGGTCATAATTAACAATATAACTACACCAAACAGATTCACAGCTCACTGATTCAAAGAGGAAACAAATATATTTCTGTATATTCTGTAGCGCTGTATATTCTGAAAACTATAAGTGACCTTTCCATGTCACTTTAATATTTAATTAATTAATATAGGCCCACGTTATATAGATATCTAGTCTGTCAAGTTATGTCAAGTTATCTTCCACCCAGATCACCAGTCCCATCTTAGACTAGACAAGCCTGATATTCTGGTTTCATGTGGATAGATAAGGGCTTTAGGATAGAAACTTGTTTCATTTCTGAGCACTTCAATTCTGAAGTGTACTTGAATTCATCCTGTGTGTGTATTGAGTACATATTTACTTTTTAAAATGGCTTTTATGTGATTTTATTAGTTTTTATCTCACTATCGTTTGATTTTCTTTCCTTCCAGGTTTTTGTTTTGGAAAACAAAACAGAAGGGGTGTGTAAAAGATGGATCAAGGTAAAGTTTGCTGGCAGTTTGTTAAGCTGTCGACTTATCGTTTGCTTTGTATTGATAATAAACCATCTAAATGCATTACTGTAAATAAAACGGTTTAGTCCTTTACCTTGTTCTCTACATCTACGAACATACCTAAATGTATAGAGTTAGACACACTCTTCCAGAGCTTTTAGTTTCTAGTTGGTTACCAGGTTTTTATATCACTCTGGAAACTTGTGGTTTAGCGTGCTGGATTTAAAGCTGTAGACACGATGTGTCCAGAAAGTAAGAAAAACTACAGGAAATCTGATCTGACTGTTTAAATGCATTTCCAAAATCAGATTTAATTGGCTTTTTAAACCACATTTGGACAGTTTGATGGTTCGTAAAATTTTTTTTAGCGTGTATTATTTATTTGAAACAAAGATGTTTACAACTTTCTAAAGTGAATCCATTGCATCAAAAAACATGAGTCGCACGCAAAAATCAAAAAGTTTATTTGTTAAAGTTTATTTTACTACTAAAAATAACTTTTCAGTGTGAATCACTATTGAGATTTTGATACTTTAATGTTTTTTTTTTGTTTTTTTTAATTAAAATAATAAAATTTAAAAAGGAATTTTCAGTTTGACTTTTCAAAATCCTCATGTTTTTTTCTGACAGGACTAAGAGCTGTTGTTCTGGGGTGGCAGAAATCTGACAAAGCCTCGGTGATAAACAGGCTTTTAGGTGGTGAAGTTGCATCTGACAAACATTTTGTGAAGTCTGTGAGGAAAGACGGTGATGTGATTGGAAGGAAGATAACCCTGATTAACACTCCATGCTGGTGGCAGATATTTAGTTTGAAAGATTCACCAGAGGTTGTGAAACAGGAGCTGGTTTGCAGTGTCTTCCTGTGTCCACCGGGGCCTCATGTCTTTCTCCTGGTCATTAATCTCAGTTTGCCTTTCACTGAAGAAAACAGACTCAGCATTGAGAAGCACCTTAGTCTGTTTGGTGAGAGAATCTGGAGACACACTATAGTGCTCTTTACACGAGCCGATTCACTGAAGGACAGAAACATTGAGCAGCACATAAAGAATCAAGGAGAAGAACTGCAGGAGATCATACAGAGATGTGGAGAAAGATATCACATCTTTGAGAATGAAAATAAAAGTGCTGGAGTTCAAGAACTGCTTGACAAGATTGATGATGTTGTGGCAACAAACAGTGGCAAGCATTTTGAAACACATGATGACATGCTACTGGAGATAAAGAGAAAGAGAGATGAAAACGAAGCCAGACAAAAAATGTTGCAGGACAAAAGAGATCTGCTGAAAGAAATAGGTAAGTAAACCATAGAAATGTGCAGTACTAGTTAAATGTTTGAATCATTTGAGTGGATTTATGTTTCTCATGAACATTTTGACATAAAAACTTCAAATTAGTTTTGTAGACAAATAGAAATTGAGTAAAAATCCATTTATTAACAAAAGTTGTTTTTAAAAATATAGCGTGTGATGAGCACTTGATGATGCTTCAAGTGCTCATCACATGTTTTTCCTTCAATATTTTAAAAAACTACACTCTTAGAAGTAAAGGTTTTATGGATTTAATCAGTTTTTAAATGCAATTAAATTTTAAGAATTAAACAGCTCATAAACATTCTTTATCACTAGAAAAAAAAAAAAAAAAATTGAAAAAACCCATCAAACATTAAAGTATTATGCAATCATTTAAGACATTTCTCCTGACAACATTTTTGGCATAAAGTGTTCTTTAAAATTCAAGAGTCAAGAACCCTAGAGTTCTATTCAGAACCCCATTGAATCCCAGGATGCACCTCATGAAGTTGGTTGAATTGACATTTTTATGCATTTGGCAGATGCTTTTATCCAAACCGACTTACATTGCATTCGGTGTGTACATTTTATCAGTTCATGCATTCACTGGGAATCAATAACTTGACTTTGGTGTTGCTAGCTCAATTGTAGGAGTTTATACAAAGGAATTTGTGTATCATGTTCAGTCATTACATCATTTTCAGACTTCCATTTTTGTTATTTAAAAGTTGACAATCATTTTAATATTATTGGCCTTACACATCGAAAATATGCCAGAATAAAGAGTCGATTTCAAGAATGAGCACATTTCAAACATGCAAATAAGTAATATTTTTCTAAAAAAGCCAAATTAAATCCTGACATTTTTCATGTTTTCTTCAGAAGCTGTGGCTCCTCTCTCAGAAACAAGGATTGTACTGCTTGGTTGGACCCTTTCTGGGAAGAGTTCAACCATACACACTATCTTCAATAAAGAAAAAGTTAAAACAGAAGGGACAGAAAAGTGCCCAAAATATTCAAATGAAGTAAATGACAGAAAAATAACTGTGTTGGACACCCCAGGCTGGTGGAAATATTTCTCGCCTAAATTCAACCCAAAGTTTGCTCAGGCTGCAATCCTGGAGAGCATCAGCCAATCACAACATATGCAGTTCCCTCACGCCATTATCTTGGTGATTCCTGTTGATACTTCATTCCAGACTGAACAGAAATGTATCATTGAAGAGTATATGGCCATTCTTGGAGAAGACGTCTGGAGACACACTATAGTTCTGTTCACATGGGGCGACAGGATTCCAGACATATCAGTCGAGCAGCACATTGAGAGTGAAGGTGACGCCCTCCAGTGGCTGATTGAGAAATGCAGGAACAGATATCACGTCTTTGACAACTCAGACAAGGAGAACAGAGATCAAGTCACAGAGCTGCTCCAGAAGATCGATGAGATGGTGGCAGAAAACAGTCTGTTTCGTTTCAACATACAGAAATACAGTGATCCAGAGAAAAGCCTTCAGAGAACTGAACACACAAGAAAACGCAAGAGAAAACAGAAGAATAAACAAGGAATAATGAAAAATCCAGATAATGTTCAAGCTCAAATCAGAGAGCTGCTCCAGAAGATCGATGAGATGGCGGCAAAAATCAGTCCATTCGGTCTCAACACACAATGTGCTGCAGAAGTGAACGTTCGTGTATCTGACGCACAACAAGACGAGGAAATAAGTCTGAATGCTGATAATGTTGCAGAATTAATAAACCAGGAGTTGAACAAAAGGTGTAATGAGATGAAAAAGAAGATAAAGTTAAAGTTATTAGGGATGAATTTCTCTGCATATAGAGATGAAGAGTCAGACGCTGGTATAGAAGTGAAAAGTAACAGAAGCATGATAGACACTCCAGATTGTAAGTTTGCACTTCTGTCTAATTTCAATACCCATAATATATATAGCTGCAAGCAGCAATTACAGAGCTAAGCACAATACACCTTCTTTACATTGAGCTCATTACTTTAAAAACATAATTGACCTCAGAGGACATCTTAAAACGGTCACTTAATATCATAAGTTGTATTCTCTTTCTGTGCCATTTTCCTCTTTCAGTGTCAGCTGATGAAAAACTCAAGGAGCTGTTAAGGAGAGAAGGAAGCAGATTTGAAGCAATTATAATGGATGGACTCTTTAACATTCTGCAGAATCCTGGTGAGTTATTTAGCTTTACATAAAACATATAACTTGAAGCAAATATTTTTCTTAATTTGTATAAACCGATCAGGCATGACATTATGAGCACTGACAGTTGAAGTGAATCACACTGATCATCTCTTCATCACGGCACCTGTTAGTGGGTGGATATATTAGGCAGCAAGTGGACATTTTGTCCTCAAAGTTGATGTGTTAGAAGCAGGAAAAAATGGGCAAGCGTAAGGATTTGAGCGAGTTTGACAAGGGCAAAATTGTGATGGCTAGACGACTGGGTCAGAGCATCTCCAAAACTGCAGCTCTTGTGAGGTGTTCCCGGTCTGCAGTGGTCAGTATCTATCAAAAGTGCTCCAAGGAAGGAACAGTGTTGAACCGGCGACAGGGTCATGGGTGGACAAGGTGAGGAGCGAAGGCTGGTCCGTGTGGTCCGATCCAACAGACGAGCTACTGTAGCTCAAATTGCTCAAGAAGTTAATGCTGGTTCTGATAGAAAGGTGTCAGAATACACAGTGCATCAGTTTGTTGCGTATGGAGCTGCATAGACACAGACCAGTTTGGCGACCCTTGTCCACCACCGAAAGAGCCAACAGTGGACATGTGAGCATCAGAACTGGACCACGGAGCAATGGAAGAAGGTGGTCTGGTCTGATGAATCACGCCGGCGGAGGCAGTGTGATGCTTTGGGCAATGTTCTGCTGGGAAACCTTGGGTCCTGCCATCCATGTGGATGTTACTTCGACACGTACCACCTACCTAAGCATTGTTGTAGACCATGTACACCCTTTCATCGAAACGTTATTCCCTGGTGGCTGTGGCCTCTTTCAGCAGGATAATGCTCCTGCCACAAAGCAAAAATGGTTCAGGAATGGTTTGAGGAGCACAACAATGAGTTTGAGGTGTTGACTTGGCCTCCAAATTCACCAGATCTCAATCCAATCGAGCATCTGTGGGATGTGCTGAACAAACAAGTCCGATCCATGGAGGCTCCACCTCGCAACTTACAGGACTTAAAGGATCTGCTGCTAACATCTTGGTGCAGATACCACAGCACACCTTCAGGGGTCTAGAGGAGTCCATGCCTCGACGGGTCAGGGCTGTTTTGGCAGCAAAAGGAGGACCAGCACAATATTAGGAAGGTGGTCATAATGTTATGCCTGATCGGTGTATAGGTATAATGTAAAATTGTATGTGCTGAACCAGTTTATCTCCTGCCAAAATTATATTCTCTGTCCCTTACATTGTCATTTTTATAACACCTACAGATGAAAACGTGAGACAAAGTTCAAATGAAAAGGTGATGATGTGGCTTCAACAAAGTGAGGAACAGCACATCAGAAACATCAAGACATGAAACAAGCTCAGTAGATCAACACGATCCAGAGACGTCAGATAATGCATCCAAACTTCAGATTCATTCACATTAGCAATACTTCAGTAAAAAATGATGTATGCCTGCAGTTTGCAGAGTAAAACATACACTCTGCTTAAAAATGTGATAAACATATGCTGTGTAACTTCAATTTGGTAATCATGTGTTAAATATGTGTGTTAATATTTCTAATTAATACTCAGAATTGTAAATGTATAATACTTTACATAAATGTAATTGAAATTTGAAGTCTAACTTAGAGTTATGATTTAGTCCGGTATAGTAACCTGTATCCTTTGATTTTGTGTCCCTTTTCTTTGAATTGATAAATTTGTATCACTTAAACTTCTATCAGAGATTTTTATGTTCATATAGTACTTTCTTTAAAAACATCACATAATGTTGGTTGTCAGTGACATCCTATTTCTTTAAAAACACCACTGTCTGGGTTAGATTGCCCCTCCCCTAAATGCGCTTTGTCTCTATGGTTCATTTAGTATTTGTGGATCTATGCATATGCTAATTAGCCCCGCCTCCACTCAGAGATCCACTCGGTCAACTTCACTGCAGTAAACGCTGCACAATGGTATCGCTCTTTACAACATCGGACACATTACAGTAACTAATATGATTAGCCTTTTGCTTGACTATGTTATCAAACAGCTAATAATGTGTTGCTAACGTTATATGCTAAAGCCTGCCGGCACACTGACGTGATTGTCAGAAACACCAGCGATTTCAAACCGCGTTTTTGAAACTGTCTTTAGATCACTGCAGATTTAAAGAGAAAATACTCAGCAATGGTGTTGACTTATGAATTTGCGCATGGTTTGTCTTAAAGTACATTAAAAACAGCACATAGACATATTAACAACATTAAAAAGTTGATTTTCACCACAGGGGGACTTTAATGTTTTACATGATTGTATTTTATCAGGTTAAAAAATAAAGAAATTGTTGAGCCTTCACAAAGACTGCTGTCTGTTTAATATATGCATGCTTCATAATGTTGGTTGTCGGTGACATCCTAGTACTTTTTTTTCCTTTTTTCCTTGAAATCTACTATGAAATCTACTTGTATGAAAATAACAGTCATGGTCACTGTACATGTGTACGGGAAACAGCTATGTGAAGATTTACAATTTCTACTTTTGTGTTTGATAGGAAAAAAAAATCAGCACACAGGAATATAATTTTCATTTTTACAGGAACTATTCCTTTTGATACTGAATGTAAATAAACTGAGTTATCTGCTCTCTAATATTAATAATAATCATACATGTTTTTTGAGTAGCTAAAGGATCATGTGACACTGAAGACTGGAGTAATGATGCTGAAAATTCAGCTTTGATCACAGAAATAAATTACAACTTACAATATATTCACATAGAAGCTCTTTTAAATTGTAATAATATTTTTTACAATTTGAACAGAAGAAACTTCTTTCAAAAGCATTAAAAAACTTACCAATGTTTGATTGGTGGTGTATATATTTTATTTATAATATATATTTTAGTGTATATTATTATTATTATTACTACTACTAGTATTTGCCTACAAATCATTTAAAAAGCATGTCACTGAATGAGTATATAAAAGATATGTAGCCTATACATAAACATAATATAAATCTACTTAATTACAATAACATAATTATACATGAAACAGCTATGTGAAGATTTACAATTTCTACTTCTGTGTTTGATAGGAAAAAAATCAGCACACAGGAATATAATTTTCATTTTTACAGGAACTATTCCTTTTGATACTGAATGTAAATAAAAGCTCTCTAATATTAATAATAATCATAAATTAATAAAAATCGTTTTTTGAGTAGCTAAAGGATCATGTGACACTGAAGACTGGAGTAATGATGCTGAAAATTCAGCTTTGATCACAGAAATAAATTACACTTTACAATATATTCACATAGAAGCTCTTTTAAATTGTAATAATATTTTAATATAATTCTTTCAAAAGCATTAAAAAACTTACCAACCACAAACATTTGATTGGTGGTGTATATATTTTATTTATAATATATATTTTAGTGTATATTATTATTATTATTATTACTACTAGTATTTGCCTACAAATCATTTAAAAATCATGTCACTGAATGAGTGACAATGAGTATAAAAGATATGTAGCCTATACATAAACATAATATAGGTCTACTTAATTACAATAACATAATTATACATGAACATAAACATGGATGTTGTTATAAAAATGTAAACTGTAGATTTTAAAGCTTTTGAGCTGGAGGACCGACAGCAAATCATAGCATCCTTACTTTTGTGTTATGCTAATTTTTACGTCAGCGCCGCTCCACTTTGACCTTTGAAGTGTCAGAAGTTTGCGCGTGACGTCATCTGTCTTTGTCCAGCAGCAGGAGCCGCTAACGCTGTAGAAATGAATCCCGAATAACACAGAATGGGAAGCCAGCGATATTCCAGACAGTGATTCCTTACAGACTCATCAGTATATGTGAAGATGTGCGATCTGAGCTCAGCGCTCATTAAAGAGGGCTGGTGAGTCATTACTGAGTGCTAACGGCTAACTGTGTTTAGCATGCTAATGATGCTAACTCATGTTTACATTCATTTACTCACTCCGATTTACTTTTATCGTGACTTTATAAGTTAATTTAACAACGTATAGTTTATATCACTTCATTAGTTTATTTCTTCGCCTCCGGCTTTTGGTCGGTTGGGTGCAGATAGCGATTAAATCATTAGCACGATATTCAACATTTATTAACTGCTACTAGTAAATTATTAATAGTCATATTATATATATGTAATGTGTGATGTTTTAATAAACAGCTGCGGAAGTTTCTAATTGATATCCTTTTAATCAGTCCGGACTGTCATGTCAAGTTTCACAATCTCCATTAATTAAACGTCTTAAGAACAATTAACAGCATCTTTCAGTGTTTGAAGAGTTGTGTGTTCAGATCTGGAGTTCAGTTCCTCTAGATCTCACACTTGACTGTACATATTAGTGTTATATTGAAGTACCATGGTATCCATGCTAATACTATGGTACTTTGGTTTACTCATTGCATTTACATTACCATGGTAAAACTCATGGCGTTTAAAGATATGTGTTGTGATTGAAATCTACAGATGCAAATAGATAAAGTGCAATAAAATAAACACATAAATGTGTATTTTAGTTTATCTTTCAAGTCAAGTTATGGAAGCACAATATAGTGACCAGTGCACGAAAAAACAATGGATTTGCCTGTAGAGTCTTGCTTTAAAATATATGATTTTTTTGTTAGTGACATATGATGATGTACATGTCATCTGGATTATGTAATCAGATTCCAAAAATGTAGTACTTGTATAATTAGATTATATTATGTTTTAAAATGCTCATAATCAGATTACTGTTACTTTTTTATGAGTTACATGATCACATGTTGTTGATGGAAAATGTTTTCTTTCTCTTTGTTTTTTGTTTTGTTTTATTTTATTTTAAATATTACGTTTTAAAAGTGATCAAAAAGTAGTCAGAGTTAGGGTTGCAACGGGCGAAAAGTTTCCGGAGACTTAACAGGAATTTAACAGAATTAATTGAATTTTTGGGAAATTTATATAAAATGTATCATATATATACAAACATAAATATAAACATTTTGTTTGGTCATAATAACATGAAATAACATAGTTATTTATTTTTTGCATCCAATTAATTCTAATTTAGTAAATATATAAAATAAATATTTTTATTGTAGCAATTGTTATTTATATCACTGTCACATGATCCTTCAGAAATCATTCTGATGTGCTGATTTGATACTGAATTAACAATGTTGAAAACAGTTGTGCTGCTTAATATTTTTTTGGAACCTGTGATGCTTTTTTCAGGATTCATTGACGAATAAAAAGTTAAAAAAGAACAGCATTTATTCAAAATAGAAATCTTTAATATCACTTTTTATCAGTTTCACTCATCCTTGCTGAATAAATGTATTAATTTCTTTCAAAACCAAAGAAAGGAAAAAAAATTACTGACCCCAAAACTTTGAACGGTAGTGAATATTGTTACAAAAGATTTCTATTTTAAATAAACTTACTTTTTATTCATCAAAGAATCCTAAAAAAAAAAGTATCACAGGTTATAAAAAATATTAAGCAGCACAACTGTTTCCAACATTGATAATTAAGTATCAAATCATCATATTAGAATGATTTCTGAAGGATCATGTGACACTGAAGACTGGAGTAATGATGCTGAAAATTCAGCTTTGCGTCACAGAAATAAATTATATTTTAATGTATATTAAAATAGAAAACCGTATTTTTAAATTGTAATAAATCCCATATATTCCCGTTAATTCCCATGGAAAGTTTTTTCCAGAATTTTGCAACCCTTGTCAGAATACAGGTTGGGAGTCTGTTGCATTTGCACGACAACACTTTTGCTCTAAATCGACACTTCTCCTCACAGGTACCTTACAGATGAAGGAATAGAGGAGTGTAAAAGTTCTTTAGAGAAGGAGAAAACATCATTGACTGACATCATCCAAGTAGCGTTAAATGTGAGTGCTTTTACCTTTACCTCGTTTCCTCTTATATTTGACATTTATATTCAAAAGTATCACACGTTTCTTACTCATGCAATCTGTCTTTGTCTATTTGTGATCATGTGGATTCGGCTCTCCATAGAAGCCGCCGCACCTTGATTAACAACACAAATAATACTATTATATAATCCACAGAATGATCTGAGACCCATAGGAAAGAGCTTTCTGCCGGCGGACATCAACAGTGGCCGAATAGAAAAGGTATTAAAGTTAACTGATGTGACTTATGTTGATCATTAGAATATTTATAGGATTTTGCCATTGGATTTAAAGGATTAGTTCACTTATGAGTGAAATTTTCCTGATAATTTTCTCACCCCCATGCCATCCAAGATGTTCATGTCTTTCTTTCTTCAGTCGAAAAGAAATGAAGATTTTTGAGGAAAACATTCCAGGATTTTTCTCCATATAGTGGACTTCAGGTTGAAGGACCAAATGTCAGTTTCAGTGCAGCTTCAAAGAGCTCTACATGATCCCAGACGAGGAATAAGAGTCTTATCTAGAGAAACCATCTGCCATTTTCTAAAAACGTGTGACGTAGGCGGAAGTACCTATCAAGTGTTTACAAAGCGAACGTGCAAAGACTAAGTCAAACAGTCTTTACAAAACAAGGTAAAACAACGATGTCGGACAATTTTGATGTTGGAGGAGAAAATGAGATGGAGTTTTTTGCCCTACTGCGGTACTTCCACCTACGTCACGCATGACCTTTCCAACGTGATTACGTAATGCGTGGCGCATCACAGAGCAGTACAAGACGAGCATTTGTGGATAAAAAGTATGTAATTTTTTTATTTATTTAGAAAATGGCCGATTGTTTCTCTAGATAAGACTCTTATTCCTCGTCTGGGATCGTGTAGAGCTCTTTGAAGCTGCACTGAAACTGACATTTTCAACCCGTTGAACCCCAGTGAAGTCCACTATATGGAGAAAAATCCTGGAATGTTTTCCTCAAAAACCTTAATTTCTTTTCGACTGAAGAAAGAAAGACATGAACATCTTGGATGACATGAGGGTGAGGAAATTATCAGGAAATTTTCATGCAGAAGTGAACTAATCCTTTAAGCTGAAATCCAAAATAATGCATAGATGACACTGTCCAGCTAATAAATATGTGCACTTGCTAATGCTGCCCACAAGATGGCGCTGTTATTAAAGAGAACATTAGCAGGACGCAGTGGGAGAATAGATGTTAGAGCAGAGGTGGATATAAAGTTAAAAGAACATTTGTTTGTCCAAAAGGACATGATGTTACTGCTGAATAATGACTGTGATCTGGTTTCTGAGAGCTGTGTTTTTCCTGTAACAACAATTTAAACCCATTACATCCATTTTAGCTTGGTGTTTTATCTGTGTGTATGATACAAAATCACATTTCTCCCACAGTTGGAGGGTCCGTGTGTCCTTCAGGTGCAGAAGATTCGTAATGTCGCCGCTCCAAAAGACCACGAGGAGTCGCAGGCGTCACCCAGAATGCTGCGAGTGCAGATGACGGACGGACACACCTTGTGCACTGGCCTTGAGTTTAAACATCTGTCCAAAATCAGGTAAAGCCGTGTATCTGTGGATATTTGCACCTTTCTTTCTTCACTTTTTAACGAATCCTTGCTGAATAAAAGTATTCAGAAGAAATCTTGCTTACCCCAAACGTTTAAACGCTAGTGTGTAGTGCACACTGCTTATTATTTAAAAGTAGTGTGTGAAACAGTATGCGGCATGCAGCGATTAAACAGTACGCTGCGTTGTTGTTATATGACCCCATTATGTTACATGTTTAATTTAGCGAGTGGCGTCGTTATCATCTCGTAAATTAATACTGTTATATTGCATTTTTTATTTAAAGTTGTGTTAATGTGTCTCTTGGAACCTGATGTTACTGCAATATCAAGTGCATTGCATTGTGGGATACTGTATTCCATGTAATTCCAGTGCACATTTTGGCAAATGCAGTAGGTGATCTGGTTATTTCATGCGTACAGGAAGTATGCATACTATGTACACTACATACTTGAGAAATATTTTGAGTAGTGTGTAATCTGTGGCCACAGAGTTCTGTAGAAAGTTCTGCACATTCCCTCCATCTTATGATGGTTTGTTAGATATTTGATCAAGCTTACTGATTTCAAGCATGACATTAAAACATCAAGATTTGGCTGCGTTATAAACTTCACAGAATTTCACTCACTTTTTGTGAACAAATGGCTGTAAACTCTAGTACCTCAAATATTTATTTGAAGCTCACCTAGGCATTATTTAATGAAATAGTGTCTCGCCCTGTCAGACACAGTGAAGTGGCCCATAATGAGGCCAAAAACCCACCGTTTGATTAAACGTAGCTCTTAATATGATAAGAGGTTCTGTAATTGCCTCAAGTCAGACGAAAGACGTTTTGATGTAGTGGAGAGCTGCATAAAAAAGGCTTTTCTGCTGCAGACACTATGAATTGATGTTCACGGTACTACAGAGTCATTCAGGGTCATGTCATTGCGTTGCTTTTGATGTTACTTAGGGCTCATTTTCTCTTGCACTCAATGAACCTAAAACATTAATGTCATTTTGAAATGAGGAAAAATAGTATCTTTGTGCATGTACATGCCAAGAATGTGTCACCTTTGTTGCACTGAGAATGCTTTTTTTTTTTAAAGGCGCACTAGCGGTTAAAAAAACAAAAGTGCATGCATTTTGCGGAAGAATTTTGTTCTGCGTGACTGTGTATTGTTATCCTACTGATCATAAAACATTCACTCTTGTCTTAAAGGGATAGTTCACCCAAAAATGAACATTATCCCATGATATACTCACCCTCAAGCCATCCTAGGTGTATGTGACTATTTTCTTTCTGACGCAATCGGAGATATATTTAAAAATGTCCTGGCTCTTCCAAGATTTATAATGGTAGTGAATGGGGGGTGAGATTTTTGAAGCCCAAAAAAGTGCATCCATCCATCATAAAAGATATCCACACAGCTCCAGGGGGTTAATAAACGGAAAAGCGATGAGTTTTTGTTAGAAAAATATCCATATTTAAAACTTTATTAATTAAAATAACTAGCTTCCGGCAGACGACCATACGCATACTGCGCAAGTTGACTTGCGCCACAAGCGTGACCTCTGACGCGATGTATGACACATGATGTCGGAGTATCGTAAGCTTAGATGCCTCTCGCGGTTCAAACAAATCGTGGGTGAGGGTGCATATCGAACGCAAAAGGGGCTCTCGAAAGCACCCTTCTGAGATCTAAAATTGACAAACGGGACACCCTACGGTCTCGTGGACTTAACGGACACGCGCACACGGCAGCCATTTTAAATCCACAAGACTGAAAGTGCTGTGAACTATGCCATTTGGGATAAGCCCTTAGACTTCTAATTCGTGACTGGTGTTTTGTTTTGCTCTATCTTCTGCGCTTCCGTGTTTGTCATTACGTCATGTGTTGGGTCAAGGGTTACTCTTCTGTCACATATCGATGCCGGAAGCTAGTTATTATAGTTAACAAAGTTTTAAATATGGATATTTAAGGCCTTTATTAACCCCCTGGAGTCGTGTGGATTACTGTTATGATGGATGGATGCACTTTTTTGGCCTTCAAAATCTCCCCTCCCATTATAAAGCCTGGAAGAGCCAGGATATTTTTAAATATATCTCCGGTTGTGTTCGTCTGAAAGAAGATAGTCATATACACCTAGGATGGCTTGAGGGTGAGTAAATCATGGAATAATTTAAACTTTTGGGTGAACTATCCCTTTAAGAGATATAACCAGTTTAGATAGAAAGAATGGATTAATAGACACAGTACTTCCTTGAAAGTAAATTCCAGCACAGAACTACAACAACCATATTGAAATGAGCTTCACAATAGATAATGCTTTACAGTGAACTACATATGGCAATTTAAAACACTTTACTCACCTGTTGAGTAATAAAAACACCATCATCTCCGCGTCGCTTTTACAACATTTCAAGTCCCTCAGTTCTCGCCATCTCCGAAAAGCCGAGCCAATGTTGATTCTTGTTTTATTACGAGGTCTGTCGCGCTCTCTTCTTTGCCAGCAGACTCTCCTCTGTTCGGCGTTTGTTTAAAACGTGTGATTCCCCGGAGGTTGACGACTACACAACGAGTGAGAAAAGTTGACATGAAGAAGCTTAATCTCCAACCTCCGGGGAATCACACGTTTTAAACAAACGCTGAACAGAGGAGAGTCTGCTGGCAAAAAAGAGAGCGCGACAGACCTCGTAATAAAACAAGAATCAACATTGGCTCGGCTTTTCGGAGATGGTGAGAACTGAAGGACTTGAAATGTTGTAAAAGCGACGTATGCCACTCCCACACCAGACATGCGTCAAAGTAGGCGGAGCAACTTTTATCTATTTACGGATATGACGTGACGCGCACAAGCGAGTGACATATGTATGCAATTTCCCGACAAAACCATCCCGACAGGTCTAAAATATAAACACTTCTAACATGCTTACCATAGTGAATTAAATCAGGGTAAGACAAAAACGCGTTTTGGAAGAAGGATTGATGTTGTTTTGACTCATTATTTAAATTTTGTTAATTTTAAACAAAGAAAAGTTACATAGTGCACCTTTAATGAACGTGTCAAATGCATAAAACAAATTTAACAAATAATTTTTAAAGAAACAGCAAGAAACACATTGAATTAAACGTGAAGTAGAAAGACTGAAATAGTATTTTCTTGTAAAACGTACTCTAATCATTTTTGCAGTGTAATTTGGACTCAAACACACGTTCAGTCCAAGAAATCTGACACTGTGTAATCTTGTAAAGCCACTTCAAATTCAAATGACCTTTTCTGTCCTTTTCTTGTACTCCCCTTCCTTTAACCCCAGTTTCAGACTTTCTAATTGGCTCAAACCCCACCAATCCCATGTCTCCATTACCGCTCTGCCGTCGCGATGGCCGTCGGCCAGCAGCTACAGGTGGAGACTGTGTTGTCGTGCCGTTTGAAGAACAGAGCGCTCTTTATTCATCTGTTCCTTTGCTCGCTCTCTCTCCACATCCATCCCTGTCGCTAACATACAGAATGAAACTGTCCACTGTTCATTTGAACTCAAAGCCTCCTTCATTCAGTCACAGAATTACAAACACGGAATGGACATACATTATTGCAACATGTATATGATGGCATTGCACACTTGTGAGCTGTAGTTTGGCTTTGGTTATTTGCATTACGAATAAGACTGAGTTTTTTTTTTTTTCTGGCTTAATGCATAAAAATAATTAACCTCCTGTGGTGCAAATCAACTTTTTAATGTTGTTTATATGTCTGTGTGGTGTTTTTAATATACTTGAAGACAAACCATGTGCAAATTCATCAGTCGACACCATTGCGGAGGATTTTCTCTTTAAAACTGCAGTGAATCAAAAACCCCGCCTCTGTTTCCTACTGTCACAAACATGTGACCAATCCCGTCAGGAGTGGGGCGGGGCTTTTCTCCTTTGACTTTATATGATGTTCAATGCTGATTTTTTTTTTTTTTTTTTTTTTTTTTTTTTTTGGAGGCAGCTGTCTGACTCTAAGATGTTGAACGGGAACATTATTAGCTATGTAGTCAAGCCAAACGCTAATCATATTAATTACCGTTATGCAGACAAGTGATATATAAAATGCATCATCATTCTGATACATGGACAAAGAGTCTGTATAATTCACTCTTCCTCTTCTTCTTCTGAATCAGTTTCTGGTTCACACATATATGACTGAATTAAACCAATATTTCCATTTGCATCATGTAGCGTTTACTACAGTTGAGCGAGTGGATCAGGTAATCCAAGCTGCTGTGATTGAGTGGAGGCGGAGCTAATTTGCATATTCATGAAGCAAGGGTGTCGAATTGCATTCAAGATATTTTAAGGCATGAAGAAATTATTTTCACAGGAAAAAACATGTAAATATGTACTTTAACTTTACTTACCTTTTTTTAAATTAAAATGATTTTTTTTAAAAATTCATCTTTCTGTGAAATGCATAAATTTCTTTTCAATTCAGTTTGGTGTTGCTCGTTTCAAATAAATACTTCACCTTCAAATGAAAGTGGGGATGTTTGAGCGAACAGAAGCATTGTACTGGAACAAACAGTGTTTTGTCTGCCGGCTCTAGGGGGTTCGTATCGGCTCCTTCATCCCTTTGAGTTTCGTGCCGACGGACTGGTCAGGAAAGTCTGTAATTGCAGTCGTCACGTCACACGTTGACGGCGTTTGTCCTGTCAAACTCCCCGGGCTCTTCTAATGAGAGGACCAGGGAAAGTTCGACTCTAACCGCTGAGTTTATTTGGCGTGTAGGAGAGCAGGGAGGTGTGCGTGTGGTGTATTTTTAGCAGGACCTTCTTCTGCAGTGCAGAGAGTTGCATTAACATTTGATCAGGGTGCAGGCAGGGGGACACATTTAAGGAAATAAGCCTGCTTTTTGGAAAATTCACTGCTCCACTTCTCTCCTCGGGGTATTAGAGTGTTTGTGAGGGGAAAATAGAGTTTCTGACTCTTCCTCTCTCTCAATCCATCCCTTCTCCCCCCTTTAATCTTTAATTAAAGTCAAACAGCCAGTTCTTAATCCCAACTTACAGCAAATGCCCCACACTTACTAAAGCTGAAACACATCAGAGAAAAAAAACACTGATTGACAACCAGGAAATAGAAGCAAGTAAAGCAGAGAAGTGCAATTATGAATTTTAAATTCTCTAGCCACCGCTTTTTGGAAAGTCATTGCAGACGCCAAATAAGGAAAATCGACCCATTTTTTGGGTCTCTTAAGAAATCCCTGGGTCTCAAAATACAGAAATTATATTTTCATGAAGAAAATTGTACTTATCATTGAGACTGTGATATTATCTTCATTACGAATATGCACACTTTCATCTTAAATTCTTATTTTGATGAGAAAAAAACCTGTTATGCACTAATGAGAAATTCGTGGGAAGTGTGGGAAATGTTTATCAGATCTTAATGGATGTAAAAATACTAGACATTGTTTTATTTGTTTAAAATATAATTTCATATTTTTTTTCTTTCAGTTTTAGGGTGAAATATGACCTGGAAAGTGTGGTCAGAAAGATTTTTTGTTGTTGCAGTATGAAATTAATACTTACATTCAGCAAGGACATATTAAATTGATCAAAAGTGACAGTAAAGACTTTTGTTTCAAATAATTGCTGTTCCTTTGAACTTTCTATTCATCAAGGAATATATATATATATATATATATATATATATATATTTTAAAAATGATATTTACTTGGTCTTCCACAAAAAAAGCAGCACAACTGTTTTCAACATTGATAATAGTCATAAATGTTTCTTGAGCAGCAAATCAGCATATTAGAATGATTTCTGAAGGATCATGTGACACTGAAGACTGGAGTAATGATGCTGAAAATTCAGCTTTGATCACAGCAATAAATTACACTTTATTATATATTCACATGGAAAACAGTTATTTTAAATTGTAATAATACTTCACAATTTTTACTGTATTTATCATCACATAAATGCAGCCTTGGTGAGCAAAAGAGACTTCTTTCAAAAACATTTAAAAATCTTACCAACTTCACTTAGTTTATTTAAACAGAAGTGATTGATTTACCATTGCTGTTGTTCAATCTGTTGATCGATCCACTTTAATTTGATTTCTGCTCCACTTTCAGTCTGAACACTCCACCTGGAACCAAAGTGAAGCTTCTGGTGGACGTTCAGGTTAAGAATGGCATCCTGCTATTGGATGATTCCAAGGTCGCCGTTCTCGGAGGCGAGGTGGATCACATGATCGAGAAGTGGGAGTTTCAGAGGGTGAGATGCATGTTTTCTCTCAAGATTTAATTTTAATGTATTCAGATATGATGATGCAGTTTAAAGGGGACGTATTGTAGAAAACTGGATTTTTTTCTTGCTTCTATGAAATAAAGGTTCACTCTACATGTCTAATGTTCATGTTAAAGGGGTGGTTGATTATTTCACTTTTTTAACTTTAGTTAGTGTGTAATGTTGCTGTTTGAGCATAAACAACACCTGCAAAGTTACGACGCTCAAAGTTCAATGCAAAGGGAGATATTTTCTTTTAAAGAATTTGCTGTTTAGAGACTACAATAAACGGCTGGTAGGGACTAACGAGCTTCTTCCTGGGTTGGTGACACCACTAACCCTAAAATTTACATAAACCCCGCCCCCAAGAACACACAACAAAGGGGGTGAGGCCATGTTGGGCTGCTTTAGAGAAGAGGAAGAGTTGTTGTAGTAGAGTGTTGTTGACATGTCGTCATTTTACGCCGAACTGCTTCACAAACGAGGGTCAATTCAACATTGGATTTGCACAAAAGATTAACATGACGGCACATGCTAGTCAATGAGTTAAATCAACTCCACAGTAAATACATAAATTTATCCACTAACCATTCAGAAATGTCCAGTTTCATTCTAAAAGTTGTAACTTCTTCCTGAGTCTCTCCATCAGTGTCGACTCCGGTTTGAACAATGTAAGGCTGAACACCGTTACTGACAATCCTCATTTTGGCTGCGTGAGATTCTCCAGCTTTGTTGTTGTTGAGCGACCGAAGCGTGAGCTGTTAAAGCTCCGCCCTCTTCTGGAAAGGGGGCCGGGAACAGCAGCTCATTTGCATTTAAAGGGACACACACAAAAACGGCGTGTTTTTGCTCACACCCAAATAGGGCAAATTTGACAAGCTTTAATAAATGATCTGTGGGGGATTTTGAGCTGAAACTTCACAGACACATTCTGGGAGACTTATATTACATCTTGTAAAAAAGGCATTACAGGTCCCCTTTAATGTCATTTGGAATACGTCATGGTTGTCGCAACTATGAGCTCATTAATATAAAGCTGCTTTACGTAAATTTAATTAACATATCACCACCCACCAATTTGACCCACCCTGATGAATGACATCAGCACATGGAGGTCAGCCAATCGCAACAGAGAACATTTACATATAGAATTCTAAAATACACTGTAGCTCAAGCTATTGGTTTTAATTCTGAGTTTCAGAGAGTGGGTGTAAAATAATGAAATAAACTGTTTTTAGTGCAAGAAACCTTAACTAACATTATAAGTGGGCTCTAGGGAGAAAATGAAGAGATGCAAAACTGTAAAATATTGAATTGAAAATATGACCCATTAAAGGTTGTATTCATTAAAAGTTAAGAAACAGAAGCCACAGTGTCAGGCACAAACAGAAGTGTCTGTAGCCATCTGTCATGTTTTAGCTCAGTGATAGATGACACACTGGCAACAGATGATTTTTTTTAATGATCAATCAAAGCCAGAAAGCACATTTCTTTATCTAAATGGGTAAATGACTTCAGTCCAAAGATTTTTCTCCCCTTGAATGTTATACTATATTCACATATCTAACTTTTTCCTCACAAAAGAGCCTGTCCAAGCACAGTCGTAGAAACGTTGGTGCAGAAGGCGGACCTCCTCCATTCGTTCCCTTTGGACAGGTCAGGACGCTTTACATCTGTTTTTTATGAGGTTGATTTGATTTTCCAGTTGTATAATCTGCTGTCGTCTCTCTGTAGAAATGTGCTCATAAGGAGCAGGTGGACAGCAGAGCTCTGGATCAGAGGAAGACCCTTCAGAGCACGAACGCTGTCAAATCTGCTGACGACAACGATGAGTTTGAGAAACAAAGAACCGCTGCTATCGCAGAGGTCGCCAAGAGTAAAGAGGTGTGCTGTCATCCCTAACAATTATTATGAGATGTTTAAAGCTATTAACAGTTAGCCCACCATATGACCATATGTTTGAAGATGCAGTTCTTGTGAAATGAGATTTTTTTTTAATGTTTTAGAAAGAGTCTCTTCTGCTCACAAAGGCTGATTTTATTTGATTAAAAATACAGTAAAAATTGTGAAATATTTTTACATTTTAAAACAGCTGTTTTCTATGTGAATATATAGTAAAATGTAATTTATTCCTGTGATTTTCAGCATCATTACTCTAGTCTTCAGTGTCACATGATCCTTCAGAAATCATTCTAATATGCTGATTTTGCTAGATTTGCAAAAGTTTAAAAAAGAAATTAATACTTTTATTCAGCAAGTATGTATTAAATTGATCAAAAGTGACAGTAAAGACATTTATAATGTTACAAAACATTATATTTCAAATAAATGCTGTTCTTTTGAACTTTTTATTCATCAAAGAATCCTGAAAAAAATGTATCACAGTTTGCAAAAACAAAATAATAATTAGAACCATTATTAATAATTGCGCACCAAAAGTAATTGATGATAATTGAGCAGTAAATCAGCACATCAGAATGATTTCTGAAGGGTCATGTGACACTGAAGACTGATGCTGAAAATTCAGCTTTGATCACTGGATATAAATTACATTTTACTATATATTCACAAAGAAAACTGTTATTTTAAATTATAATAATATTTCACAATTTTTACTGTATTTTTTATCAAATAAACGCAGCCTTGGTGAGCATTAGAGTCTTCTCAAAAACATGAAAAAATCTCTTAATTATTCCAAACTTTTGACCAGTATACATAAAACCCTCAGATTTCAGCATTTTACATAATTAACTCTTGCACAAAGATATTGGCATTTCAATTCAGAATAAATATCGTTTTCATCCCCTGCAACAAAGTAGCACCTTTTGATAATGAAATATTGATGTATTAAAGCAATATATAATTGAATTTGTTCATTCTCATGACTGTATCCTTAGGCCATGGGTGAACTTAATATTCTCCAATATTTAATTAGGAAATGTTTGATTTTGAGTATGTAATTACGAATGAAACGTGATAAGTGAACACCACAGGAATAATTAAACACTTTGCCTCCGCAGCACCTGGGCTGTGTTTCAAAACCCAGCTTTCGAAGCGCGCTTATGATGTCCAAATATGTTGTTTTTAATTGTACTATAGTTGTGTGAATTAATGGGAGAAATCTGATCTTAAAATGCTGGAGTTGCGTCAGTGTTTTGTGTTTTTCACACTGCTCTCTGTTGTCTTCTAGACGCGTACGTTTGGCGGTGGAGGCAATGCAGGGGGAAACCTCGCCAATCCAGGATCCACCTACAAGAATCGAGACACCTATCAAAGAAAAAGAGAGGAGAGAGAAAAGCCGTGGACGGAGAACAAGTCAGAAGGAGTTTACAGAGATCTGGTAAGATGCAAAGATCAGCATAAACATAAATGATGTTTTTGTCAGCAGTTTTTAAGTGATTCAGAAAAGTTCTTCCTCTTGAAATGAATAATAAAACATGGTGAAGATCTAAACAGATGACTATTATTTAAGACATTATTTCCATAAGTAAGTCGCCCAGCACCGTTTGCTCTCCAGACATGAATGATTCTTATATTTGCGGATGATAACATGTTGTCTTATACATCATGGTGGTGAGTTTTACACAGACACGCTCCACTCTTACTCTATTTTCTTCAGAAAATGTAAAAATGTAGTTTTTGGACTCTCTGTGGTGTTGCATAGATAAACAGCATCATCTGGGAATCTGAGCAGAGAGATTTTATTGATGTTTTTTTTTAATGTTTTGAAAGTCACTTCTGCTCACATAGGGCCCTATGAAATCCGTTTTATTTTTTCCCAAATTTAAATTTTTTTGCACTCCATTTTAATGGTTAAATTAAATTTTAGTAATCAAAAAGCATGTCTAATTAATTGAAATCATGAAACTTAAACAATTTAAGAACACTTTATTAGAAGTTTAACAAAAATTAAATTTTTTAGGGCCCTATGAAATGTTTAATTTTTTTCTTCCTCAAATTCCATTTTATTTTTTTTGACCAAATTCTGTTTTTTTTTTTTTTTCTGTTTTAAGTTTTCTGGATTCTTATTTTAATGGTTTAATTAAATTTTTATAATCAAAAAGCATGTCTAATTAATTTAATTCATAAAAACAACAACATTTATTAATTAAAATAAAATGTATTTATATGAAATGTTTTGTTTTTGTTTTTTTCAGAAATTCTGTGTTGTGTATTTTAATTTTTCTGGCAATCAAATGAAGGCATAAAACATTCATTTAAGTTTACCTTTTAATCATATGAAATTCAACTTTTTTTTGTCAAAGAAAGTGCTGCACAACAGAGCTTTACTGTTAAAATTAAAACATTTGATCAAAAATACAGTAAAAATTATTAATATTATTAATTATTATATAATAATATTATTACAATTTAAAGTAACTGTTTTCTATGTGAATATATAGTAAAATATAATTTATTCCTTTGATCAAAGCTGAATTTTCAGCATCATTACTCCAGTCTTCAGTGTCACATGATCCTTCAGAAATCCTTCTAATATGATGATTTGCTGCTCAAGAAACATTTATAATTATTAATGTTGAAAACAGCTGTGCAGGATTCTTTGACGAATAGAAAGTTTAAAAGAACAGCATTTATTTGAAATAGTCATCTTGGTAACACTTTACAATAAGGTTTCATTAGTTAACTAATGAACTAACAATGAACAATACCATTTCAATACAGCATTACTTCATCTTAGTTAATGTTAATTTCAACGTTTACCAATGCAGTATAAAAATCACAGTGAACTAACATGAACCAACAATGAACGATGTATTTTTAATAAGTAACATCAACAAATAAATACTGTAACAAATGTATTGCTCATTGTTAGTTCATGTTAGTTAATACATTTAATGCTAACAAGAAGTGTCACTTTTGACCAATTTAATGTGTTCTTGCTGAATAAAAGTATTAATTTCTAAAAAAAAAAAAAAAAAAAAAAAGGACATGAAGGTGCTAATGGATTCAAATTCTGCTGTGTTTCTTAAATAACAATCTGTAAAAACACCAAGTGCCCAAAAATTGTTCGGTGGACTATTATTTATAATTATGTCATTATTTTCCTCTAATGCCAGTAGAGACACAAGTAAATGCCTTCTCTTGATGAAAGATGAATTGATGACTGACGTAAGCATCAGTAGATGTGACCCCTCTGTGTTCCTGTCTTTTCTGTTTTGTTTTTTCGTCTAATGTCCATGTTTTTGTACTCGAGTAGTGCTCTGCATGTTTTCTACATCTGTTCTTTTGTCCCTTCTTGATGGATTTTAATGCAATGCTTGATGACCCTCAAGTTCATCAGATTCCTTCTCTGCTGTTTCATGTTGCTGCGGTCTCTTGAAGGTTGATGAGCGAGCTTTGAGGGACATCATGGAGATGGGCTTTAACCGTGAGGCGGCCAGACAGGCCCTGCTGGATAACAACAATAACGTGGAGGTGGCCCTCAACTTCCTGCTCACCGGAACAAACCAGCCCAAAGCGGCCCAGATGGAGCAGAGCCGGCCACCACCTCGAGGTAAAGCCGAGAAAAGATCAGAAATCTTCAGATAGTTGCCAGATACGCAACTGCTCATAAAAGAAGGCTGCAGGATTGTGTTGGTTAAATGTTTTCTTTCTTGTGTAGGTCCATTTTTCATGATTATTCATTTTAATCTGCAATAAAATCAAATGCTTTAAAACCAATTGATAGAGATTGATAGAGATAGTGTTTAGAGGAAAAAAAACAACTTTTTTTTTTTTTTTTTTTCATTTTGGTTGTTTATTTCCCAAAATGTCGTTTGTGTGGAAATGAGGGCTGTCGATTTATCTCCTTAAGGTAATTAATTTGTTATAGGAAAAAATAATGTGCTAAAATTAACTAATTTAATCATGGTTGGCAGGTTTTCACAACAAAACCTACCAGATTGCTACTCAAAACTAGCCTAATCGCATTTCATGGGGGGTCCCCCAGTGAAAATCGTGTTCCGGGGGGTAAAATCCGCGGTTTTGGCGCAGTTCCCCTGGTAAAATTTGCATTCCAGGGGCTAAATATCATGTTATTTGGGGTCGCTTTAACCCACGAACATAAAAAACAACCCGCGGCAACAGTGTTAAAGTAGCCCAATTACTTGGCAACATTGAATTTAATGTACCCGACACAGACCTACGTAGGTCATCTTACATTTTATAAAGTTGATTGGTAACAAGCATGAAGCAGAGCAACAACTCACTATCGGGGCAATAAAGTCTCATATTTATATCATGATACTGTTAAGCAATATCACACATTGTTCTGTTTTTGTCCTGAATAACACGGGTGCAAATGTGATATTGATTTTATACAATATTTTAGACACAATATTGTCTGCGTTTTCTCAATTTTGCGATGTTTTGATTCTGAATGAATCTCCGTTTTGAGCAAATCAATCGGGTGAATCAATGATTCAATGGCACATTCATAAAGAGAGCCACTAGGCTTGTTCGAGATGCATCGGCACTGTGCAGACTGATCGGTGTATGACATCAAAGTACCGCGAGAGCGATTCAAAACCATAAGGAGTTGTTTGCTCTCCATTCGCTCTTGCGGTACTTTGATGTCATGCGCCGATCGGTCTGCGCAGCGCTGATGCATCTCGAACAATCCTATTTACTTCATTCCTGAATGAATCAGCTGTTTGAATCATTCATTCGATTCGTTCAATGACTTACTCATTTAGACATTTACTGCAACTTACTGGCAGTTTTAGTTCCTTATTTAGAGTATCATTTCATTAAAAAAATTATTTCATATTTCTATATTAATATAAAACACATTAAATGTATAGTTTACCCAAAAAAATAATTTACTCACCCTCATGTCCGTTGAAGCCTAAAAGTTTGTGTAATAAATGTTGAATCAAATAAAAAAATTTTTTTTCCTAAAGCTACTTTTTGTAATGTCTATTCTCATTTAACACAATAATGACTTTAAATTATCTTTTGGGGGTAATTTCTCAGCCATATTTAATATGCAATTAATTAGATTAATTAATTTCCATATCGTGTAATTAATTAGATAAAACACTAGTGGAAATATTACGAAACAGGACGTTGCTGAGAACGGAAGCAAAGGAGAGAGGAAAGCACAGAAAATACTGAACCAGGCTTTAATTGTCTAATTTATTAATAATACTTCAATTGTCCTTTTAATTTGACAGTTTGTTTGTTCTCTGACAGGAAAGGGTCGTGGAAGGGGACGCTCCAGACAAGATGAGGATGAGGAAGCAGGAGGAAGACCATCTGGGCCCAGCACGCTGTTTGACTTCCTGGAGTCAAAAATGGGGACGTTCTCCATTGACGGTACATCAAATTTATTTGACCTTTATGTTTTTGTAGTGCTTTACAATCTGGCCAATATTAGGGCTTCTTTAAATTATTGGTACCAGAATTTGCCAATATTGGAAGCAGATAGTAACAGTGTTCAGTATTGTTTATGTACTATTATACAGGGTTCTTACAGTTTGTTTTCGGACTATTGCACCTATTCAGTTTTCTAAAAGAAATTTATCAAACAAGCAGAGTGTTTTCATGGCATAAGTTTAGTAATTATTTAGTGATTGTCAAACAAAACTGAATGAATTCAAGGCGCATTTTCAGCACACAAAACTATCTCTTTTGAACTTCACTAAAAGAATGTTTATTCAACCAGCAAAGAAGCAAACAGTCATCTGAGTCAGACTGTACTTTGCTGTTTGGTGTGACGTCAAACCACATTTACAGTATCAAAAGTGAACATATGCAGGCGATAAAGCATTTTCGCTCTCTTCTTTTTTATATATCACTTTGATAAAACCAACATTAAAATATAAATATTTACAGATGCCTGTACTAGATACCAAATATGATGTTGAAAATAATGCTGTATGAACCATTCATGTTAAATATGGTCTGAAAGATTTATAGAGAGGTTTGGAAATTATTTGAGCCTGGAAAAGTATGGAATTTTGAAATGGAAAATGAGTAGGAACCCTGATTATTAATATTTTGAATGAGCTTTTATTGTTAAATTGTTTACATTTTTGTAACTTTATGTACTTTTTTAATAATTAGCTTTAATTTAATTGTATTTCATTATTCATTTTAGGCCTTTCAACTTTTATTTCAGTTAGTTGTTTAAGTTTTTCATCTATTATTGATATTTTATATCAGCTTTTTTAAATTTTTAATAGTCTTAACAGTAACACTGAATAGTAAACTTTTTCTGTGCCAACTTTCTAAAGTAGTTAACACTTCCATATCTCTGCATCTTTTCTTATTTCACATCGTTTCACTGATTTTCATTCGTTACATTTATTTATTAATTTGGTAAGCATCTGTGTTAAAAATGGTATAATGTAGTTAGCTGGTCATTATTGCAAAATGGGGATGATAAAAGACCCTGCTTAGTTTTGAAGTCATGATCAGCCTGTGAGTTTATTTTGCTATAATTACTGTAAACGATCCTTCATTCCTTCCTACTGGATGTGCAATGGAAGAAGTCCTAATAATGGGAACAATGTATCAGGATTTTTAATCTCTTCTTATGTTCGAGTCCCAGTGGGCTGCAGAACTGTGCGACGTCAAACAGATGGCCAGTCCCAAATGAAGGCGCTTCTATTAGTCAGCTTTAGATAAGTCTCTGCGGCTGGTAAGCTCTGCCTGACATATGGCTTTAGGAGAAAACAGACAGGGCTAATATGTGGAGAAACCGTTTGTCCGCTCTTTCAGTGCCGATGTTTTAACATTCAGCGTGTTGCTTTGAGTCAGAATGACCTGTTATTGTGCTTTTGAAGAGCACTGCATCATCACTGTGTCCTGCAATTAATTAGTTGATATTTCCATGAAGAGACTGTCTGAGATTTTTGAATGAACTTTTAGTTATTGCCACTTATTATTTCTGACGCATTTCTCAACAAAGTGAGAATTTTGCATGCAGTGGCACTCATGCTGCAAGACACTAAAGATATGCCAAACAACAGGCTATTCAGTTTGAGTTATCTTTGGAGGCTTTTCTTTGCAAATAGTGAAATATTCTATTAGTGGTCGGCCGATAAATCATCTGATATTTGGCATATTTTAATTATCGGCATTAGCCGATAAGTTCTTTTGTTTGGCTGACGTGTCGGAAGCAGGGGTTGAGAACACCAGCGCTTTAGCATCCGAGCTCCCATTAGTTTACTGCTAAAAAGTGACTATATCCATTTTTTTTTTTTTTAAATCCAACCAGCTTACATCTTCTTTTAAAAGTGACCCATATACAATATCTGCATTTACACTATACACTTGGCGAAACAACCCAAAATAGACGTACTGACCCGGAAAAGCTTGGGCCGAAAAGGAAATAAAGAAAAATGGAGTGATTTGCAATGGACGCAGACGAAATGATCATACAAGCCTTTACTTTCCACACCATCTTTAGAGGTCAGCAGAGCATTGGGTTGAGCCTTCGTCCTCCATTGCGGCATTGAAAAGAGTCATGTGATCGCAGTGGGCGACGTCATTCGCCACTGTCACTTTTTCAATGATGTGCGTCTTGGGAATATCCGATCTGTCCACTTACATCGCAGACGCAAATGCACATATCCGATTCATATCAGATTTATTTCCACATATGAATGAGGCCTGAAACTAAGGAAGATTGATTATGCCACGGAATAAGAAAAAATAAAGGATAATTGCACTTTCTGAAATTCTGAAATTGTTGCAAATTCTGACTTTTTTTCTCACTATTTCGTTTCGTTTTGTTTGACTATTTTGATATAAAGTTGCAATTGCAAGTTATAAAGTCAGAGTTGCGAGATAGTCGCAGTTGTGTGTTATATAGTCAAAATTGCGAGATATAAAGTCAGAATTGTGTTATATAGTCAGTATATAGTCAGTTTATTTCTCGCAACTCTGACTTTATAACTCGCAATTGCGACTATATCACGCAATTCTGAGGAAAAAAAGTCCATTATAAAAAATTATAAAAAGTCTGACTTTATATAATTGTGAGATAAAAAGTCGCAGTTACCTTTTTAATTTTTTATTCAGTGTCAGAAACAGGCTTCCATATGAAACTGATCTGAGAATATCGGAATCCATGTGCTTTTTTCCTGCTTACACGTTCGTGCATCATATCCGATCTGTGCCACATGGAGGACAAAAATCACAATTGGGCCACTTAAACCGTGTGATGTAAATGCGGCCATGCTTTCTCATCTACTGTTAGCATTCAGCAAACATGCATTTATATCATTTAAACAAGTCTTTGAATTATTTTTTCCCCAAATTGTGCTGCAATTGACTTCATGATTTTCTTATAATTAACCCACTAGAGTCAAAGAACCAGTCTTCACTACAAGACCACCACGCTAAGATGACTTTCCCCAACACTGATCAAATATCCAGAGATGGTGCCCTGTCCAAACACCCTCCTCGAAATGAGGGAAGGCCGCAGAGAAATGACAGGCCTCCACGTTTCCAGAAGGACGGAGACTTCCCTAAACCTAGCCCAGCCTCTTCCACCTTTTCCCAGCCACAGAAATGGAGGGACGGAGAGCGACCAGGAAGAGGAGGATCAGAGCGATGGAAGAATGACAGCCAAGATGCTAGAATTGCATCTTCTTCGTACACCTCTTCCTCGACAGGGAAGTCCAGGGAACAGCAAGGAAAGGAACACGGTGGGTCAAAGGGCTACCAGCAGGAACCCCATAACGGTGGATGGAAAGAGCAGAATGGGACAGGACGGTCCGATCCTGCTTCATTTAGGAAAAACCAATCAAACGGACCTGCGGCACCCAAATCCTCAAATCCTGCTGCATCAGGCTCAGATCCTAAAGGAAGATATGAGGCGAACAACAGAAGGAAAGGCAGGCCAGAAAGGCCCAACTCGGGCTACTTTGAGCGTTCCCAAGATGCAATGAAAAAAGACTTTTCGCAGGATGCGGGATCGGGCCAGTTCATCAAAGTGGGTGGGGTTTCAAACACGCAGCTCCCTAATGGAGATTTAGAACACAGACGGACCGGTCCAATCAAGCCGCAGTCTTCAGGCCCGCCTCAAAAGCAAACCAACGCGCATAACTCCGCCCCCAAAAAGAGATCCGGCCCAATCAAAGGTCAGAGAGAGCCAGCCGACACAAATAATTACATAAACTGGAAAGCAGGTGACCAGTGTCTCGCACTCTACTGGGAAGACAATAAGGTTAGTAATTTGCATTATTATTATTATTATTATTATTATTATTATACACTTTTGTTGCATTTTTTTTATTTTGTGTAACATCTTGCATATTTGTGGCAGTTTTATCGGGCGAGCATTGACGCCGTCCACCCCTCGGGCTCGACGGCTGTGGTCGTGTTCAGTGACTACGGCAACTGCGAAGAAGTTCTGCTTCACAATATCAAACCACTGCACATGGATGTTTGGGTAAGCATCAGATCACCTGAGATCCTTAAAACCCAAAGCATACTTCGGCCGTCTGCGTTCTGCGACGGTTTGCGCACTGTCCACGTGACGTAATTTTCATCATCGGGACGGTCCGAGCACACAGTCCGCGTGCAGCCCAATTTGTGTGTCCGTGCGGACGTGTACAACAGCGCATGGGCAAGGTGAATGTTGAGACAGAAGTGTCCACTAGGTGGCAATATGCACAGTCGTGATGCACTAGTCGAAGAAGAGTGCATATACAAAGCAGCATATCCTCCATTGTTTTTGTTCGTTATTTTACAGTTTTGTAAAAACTGACCCTGTATTAAGAGTATTTTGCTGTAAGCTTAGCAGCATGCTAATGTCAAACTCAGCCCATGTGGAGTGCTGTTTATGTGAGTTTCAGAACGTTTTCCTATTCCAAGCTTCATCTCAGTTTACATGTTGCCTTATTAGTTGGCAGCACGACTACACCAGCTCACTAAGTTTTGGAACAGATCTCTTAATTGCTAAAATGTCTGTGCTAATTCAAATGCATCAGGGCTCGACATTAAGCCGTCATTCACTTGTCAGAGTAAAAAAAGTTGCTTGTCTGGAAATTTTGTCTGGAGATTTTTTTTTTTTTTTTTTTTTGTGGTGTAAATATAATTTCTTCTCAAGCAATATTCTCATCAGCTTTGACATTTAAATCTGCATATTTGTGATATTTACCCTGAGGGAATGTTTTTTTCCCCCCTAATCTTATTAAATGAAAGCTTTATCTTTCATTTTTAATTCTTAAATTTGATCAATAAATTCAGTTAAAATATTAAGACACTATAGGGCGGTTATCAATCAAATTAAAATATTTACACTGAAAACAATACAACTGCATTAAATAATGTTATGACATTGTTTTAAACATTTTTTGAAAGTACAAATAAGAAATGTTGGGGGAAAAAATAAAAACTAAACCACCAGTAGGTGGCGGCAGGTGACGTCTTAGTGAGTCATTGGGCCCTATCATATACACCCCCGACCCAAATGTTTTTTGCTAGTTTCAGCCCGACGCAGTTACCATTTTCACGTCCTGCACCACGTTGTTTAAATAGCAAATGCACTCGCGCCCATCTGTTCGCCCATGGGCATGCTGGTCTGAAAACAAGGTGTGTTCAGGCGCATTGTTGGCGTGTTACTATTTTGAGGCAACTGAAAACGACTGCGCCATTGACCGACAAAAACTTGCTCTAAAGTCATTGACGAAGCATTTTTTTTGTTATTTAAAGGGTGTGTTAGTAATATGCACTTATAGGCGGGTGCACAACACGCGTATACTCGTGCAGCAGCACACAAACATGCCAAATATATTTTTAATAAAAGGATTACAATGTAAAATATTATTATTGTGTACATAAAGATAAAAATGCCTACATGTCATAATGGATAGTCATTGCATGCATCAGAATGACCTATTTGCAGTAATGACAAATGAAATTGGCTAATTATTTGACCAATCGTGGCAATACACACATGTATTTAAACTGACTCGTCAGGTTGAGGGTGTCTATATTTCGCCATGTAAATAGCGAATCCACCATGGTGCGAGCGCAGCTGGCTTTTAAAGGAAATGGGAGATGACACTCTGATTGGTTTATTGCATGTTATGCTCAAAACACACCCATGACTCTTTAAGAGACTAGGCACAACCCTTCTGCGCCGACCATTTTGTCCATCGTTAAACTAGCAAAAGTGGATTCGGACATGCCCTAAGTGCACCTGCGCCATGCGCTTCATGTGCTTAGATCGATAAATAGGGCCCAATGAGTCATTCATTTAAACGATTCATTGAAATGACTAGAGTGAGGCAGTTGTTTATAAATGGGTTATTGAATCTTTCACTCAACCGATTCGTTTGAAATGCTGAATCATTCATTAATGAAACAGGGTTAAGTGTTGCTGTGAGATGCGCTATGGTTACTTTGTTTGAAACTATTTTCACTGCTGAAATAGAACAAAAACAGTCAAAATTGCATCTAAAATGTAAGTGACTTAAGATTAACTACTTGTTTATTGAACTGTCGTGTGAAATCCGTGTCACGTTTTCAATCGTGATGGTATTCAGGAAGTTGTGTGATGTTGCTTAACCTGTATCATATGTTATAAATATAAAAACTCATTGAACTGCGCTCATTTGTTTTGATTTCTCCTCGAGACGAGGCTGCGCGAGCCTCAACAGCTCGACCTTGCTACCGTCAGTACATTATACAGGTGCTGGTCATATAATTAGAATATCATCAAAAAGTTGATTTATTTCACTAATTCCATTAAAAAAGTGAAACTTGTATATTATATTCATTCATTACACACAGACTGATATATTTCAAATGTTTATTTCTTTTAATTTTGATGATTATAACTGACAACTAAGGAAAATCCCAAATTTAGTATCTCAGAAAATTAGAATATTACTAATGACCAATACAAAGAAAGTATTTTTAGAAATCTTGGCCAACTGAAAAGTATGAACATGAAAAGTATGAGCATGTACAGCACTCATTACTTAGTTGGGGCTCCTTTTGCCTGAATTACTGCAGCAATGCGGTGTGGCATGGAGTCGATCAGTCTGTGGCACTGCTCAGGTGTTATTATAGCCCAGGTTGCTCTGATAGTGGCCTTCAGCTCTTCTGCATTGTTGGGTCTGGCATATCGCATCTTCCTCTTCACAATACCCCATAGATTTTCTATGGGGTTAAGGTCAGGTGAGTTTGCTGGCCAATTAAGAACAGGGATACCATGGTCCTTAAACCAGGTACTGGTAGCTTTGGCACTGTGTGCAGGTGCCAAGTCCTGTTGGAAAATGAAATCTGCATCTCCATAAAGTTGGTCAGCAGCAGGAAGCATGAAGTGCTCTAAAACTTCCTGGTATACGGCTGCGTTGACCTTGGACCTCAGAAAACACAGTGGACCAACACCAGCAGATGACATGGCACCCCAAACCATCACTGACCGTGGAAACTTTACACTGGACCTCAAGCAATGTGGATTGTGTGCCTCTCCTCTCTTCCTCCAGACTCTGGGACCCTGATTTCCAAAGGAAATGCAAAATTTACTTTCATCAGAGAACATAACTTTGGACCACTCAGCAGCAGTCCAGTCCTTTTTGTCTTTATCCCAGGCGAGACGCTTCTGACGCTGTCTGTTGTTCAAGAGTGGCTTGACACGACAGCTGAAACCCATGTCTTGCATACGTCTGTGCGTAGTGGTTCTTGAAGCACTGACTCCAGCTGCAGTCCACTCTTTGTGAATCTCCCCCACATTTTTGAATGGGTTTTGTTTCACAATCCTCTCCAGGGTGCGGTTATCCCTATTGCTTGTACACTTTTTTTCTACCACATCTTTTCCTTCCCTTCGCCTCTCTATTAATGTGCTTGGACACAGAGCTCTGTGAACAGCCAGCCTCTTTTGCAATGACCTTTTGTGTCTTGCCCTCCTTGTGCAAGGTGTCAATGGTCGTCTTTTGGACAACTGTCAAGTCAGCAGTCTTCCCCATGATTGTGTAGCCTACAGAACTAGACTGAGAGACCATTTAAAGGCCTTTGCAGGTGTTTTGAGTTAATTAGCTGATTAGAGTGTGGCACCAGGTGTCTTCAAAGTTGAACCTTTTCACAATATTCTAATTTTCTGAGATACTGAATTTGGGATTTTCCTTAGTTGTCAGTTATAATCATCAAAATTAAAAGAAATAAACATTTGAAATATATCAGTCTGTGTGTAATGAATGAATATAATATAAAAGTTTCACTTTTTGAATGGAATTAGTGAAATAAATCAACTTTTTGATGATATTCTAATTATATGACCAGCACCTGTACATTATATACACTAAATGTCATTCTCACGTTTTGGTGATTCCTAGTTATTTTTTTCCTTATTGACATTTTAATCAGGCTACAAATTTTCTTTCACTTACTCGGACAAGTTCATGTTGAGTCCTGTGCATTAAAAACACACATTCCAAATTCCCAAGTTTATGTTCTGGCTGTGTTGTATTTATTTAAAGACCAGTCTGTCTTCTGTTTGCCATGACTGATATAGTACACTTGCGTTTATTAGTAACATTAGTCACTCATGTCCTGGTAACTTCTTTACAGGATGACGAAGACATTTACTATGAGAATTCCCTTGAATTTCGAAGAGGAGGAGACGGACAACCTCGACGCTCTCGACCGACGCAACAATATTATCAGCCGCCCCGTGCAAGAGACTGACACACACTCGCACGCAAATACATCCTCACAGTCTTTCCCTAGCAAGGCAACTCATTTGCTCATTACTCCTGGAAAAAACAATTAGTGCTCTTTTTTTTTTTTTTTTTTTGGTAAACCAACACACTTAGGTCAGGACTTAAACAGGCTGTTACTCTTCTGCTAATAGACACTTCTAGCATTGTGTAGATTCTGTAGAACAGTATAAATGCAACATGATGTTCTCTCCCTATGCAGGTCATTATCATCTCGTTATCCACAAGTAAACAAGTTTAATTGGAAAAAAAATGACGTGGTTTGTAGTACCTTTTCAGAAGCATCAATATTAACAGCTAAATATATAGGAAATGCTAATAGAGTGAATCTCAGAATATTTCACCCCAAAATATTCTAAAACATACGAAATTATATTTTGCATTGTGACATTAACAGTGTTAAGAATTTTTCTTTATTTTGATTTCAGTAAAATAATTGTGACTGTATTACAGTAATTAGAATCAATGAAAACTCAAAAGTAAGTTTCGGCGGTGAGAATTTGTGTGCCTAATCATCATGAAAATGTCACAATGCAAAAAAAAAAAAAACATTTTTTATGATTCTTTCATTTTCTTTATGCAAAATGTATTTACTGTTTTTTTTTCATTCAATTTTGGAGTGGAATGTGACCCTGTCGTGAGATTCACTCAATGAGCATTGGCAAAAAAGTGATGCATCGTCTGTAATGACAATGTTTTGGTTACGTGCCCGAGTTGATCTGTGCGAGGTCTTTACTGCGCTCGATATGCACTACTCAATGCGAGTTAAAAGGAAACAACTAATCCGTAACTGATACATTTGTGTTTTGTCTCAAAGATGTTTTTTTTTTAAATTCTAAGACTGATCTGATCTCTAGCAGAAGAGATGGAAGAACATATCTCAAAAATATCTGATCTCTGTCTCGGCATGGGAGACGGATCCGTAAGGGCTTGCAGCACATGTATGATGAATTCTGTGAACCTTGCCATGCAAACGGCTGCTGTACACGGTGACTATTTGTAAAGGACTTGATATTAATAATTATAAAAGCGCTACGCTCTTTTGTTCAAAGCTCAGTGCGTCATTTGTTTTTGTTTTCTTGTTTTTTTGTTTTTTTATTTGTTGGCATTATTTAAAGCTCCTGTGTGTGAAAACAGAACAACAAATGTCTGTGTGAATCGTTCCTAAAATAATTTGTTGCCACATTCCATTCAATTCAGTTCAATGGGATAATTTATGTATGAATTGCTGTACATTTGATCTTAATGAGCCTTAAATAGGCTTTATTTTCTTTATTTAAAAGTTTTTTTCACTTGATCTTTGGGGTGAAATGTGACCTGGATATGAGCTGTCACACTGAGGGGCCATTTACACAACTAAAAACTGAAAACTTTTTATGCATTTTGGCTGTTCCGTTTACATGACAACGACGTTTTGGGGGCCTGAAAACGTGTTTCAATGTGCAAGTTTTTGAAAATTATACCGTTGACGTCATGCGAATGTGTATTACATTGGTTTTTTTTTGCAAAGTGACATCGCCATCTACTGGCCTGGCAGCAGAATACAGCGATTTTAGTCGTTTTCGCAGATCCGTGTGAACATTTACCAGATAACGTTGTCTGATGTACGTGAAAACCGCGAAGGAAAAACTTTTCCATTTTTAGTACATCATTGTCGTGTAAACGTACCCTGAGATTCACTCGATGCGGCGTCTGTAATGACACTGTAATGAACCACAAATGTCTGCATGAATTGTTCCTAAATTAATTTGTTGCCACATTCAATTCAATGGGACAATTTACGTATGAATTGCTGTACATATGATCTCAATATGATCTCATTTTCTTTATTTAAAACTTTTTCCACATGATCTTGGGGTGAACTGTGACCTGGATATGAGCTGTCTCATTGAGGGTCCGTTTACACAACTAAAAACTGAAAACTTTTTATGCATTTTGGCCATTCACTTACATGACAACGGCATTTTGGGCGCCTGAAAATGAGTTTCAAAGTACAAGTGTTTGAAAACGATACCGTTATCACCTCTGTGTAAACTATAAAAACGGTGACGTCATGCGCATGCATATTACATAGTTCCCTTACAAAATGACATCGCCATCTACTGGCCTGACAGCAGAATACAGCGATTTTAATAGTTTTTGCGGATCTGTGTGAACGTTTACCAGATAACGTTGTCGTATGTACGTGAAAAATGCGAAGGAAAAACTTTTCCATTTTTAGTACATCGTCGTGTAAACGTACCCTGAGATTCACTCGATGCGGCGTCTGTTATGTTACTGAAATGAAACACAAACGTAACAAATGTCTGCGTGAATCGTTCCTAAATTAATTTGTTGCCACATTTCAATTCAATGCGACAATTTACATATGAATTGCTGTACATATGATCTTTATAATCCTTAAATAGGCTTTTTTTCACTTGATCTTGGGGTGAAATTTGACCTGGATATGAGCTGTCACATTGAGGGACCATTTACACAACTAAAAACGGAAAACATTTTATGCATTTTAGCTGTTCATTTACACAACAACTGTGTTTTGGGGGCCTGAAAACGTGTTTCAAAGTGCAAGTTTTTGAAAACCATAACTGTAAACATCTCTGTAAACTATAAAAACGTGAATTCATGAAAACTGTGATGTCATGCATATTATGTCTTCAGTCTATAGTGTTTCTTTACAAAGTGACATCGCCATCTACTGGTCTGGCCACAGAATACAACGATTTTAGTCGTTTTCGCGGATCCGTGTGAACGGGGATTGTTTTGACAATGTTGTCGTCTGTATGCGAAAAATAAGAAGGAAAAATGTTTCCGTTTTTAGTACGTCATTGTCGTGTAAACACCCTGAGATTCACTTAATGAGCATTTGAAAAAACGATGCGGCATCTCTAATGAAACACAAACATAACAAATGTCCGCATGAATTGTTTCTAAATTAATTCAGATATTCAATTCAGTAGGACAACTTGCGTCCTTATTGCTGTACGTATGCTTATGCTTTTCACAAATATGTTCATGTTTCGTGAAAACGGTCCAGTGTTTGATTCCACTACAAATTGCTTCTGTTTAATTGGAATATGAGTATCTATTTTACCATTGAAAAGTGTGTATGCATCAGCTTTAAAGGGACCGTTCAATCACAAATGAAAATTCCATCATCATTTATTGATGTCGTTCCAAACCTGTTTGACTTTTGCAAAATGCAAAAGAAGACATGTTGAATAAGATTTCATCTGGTTTTGTCCAAAATGACATTGGACCCTATTGACTTTCAGTGTATGGAAAAAACAAAAACAACAAAAAAAACAGACTTTTTTCAAACCAACTTCTTGTGTGGTCCACAGAAGAAAGTAAGGCATACAGGTTTGGAACGACATGAGAGTGAACTTTTATTTTCGCGTTAACTATCCCATTAAGTATATGAAACTGAAAACGCCTGATAGTTAATCAAACATTACATCTGACATGCTGCCGTTTGCATACAGTTCGAACGCCGAACAGTAGCTTCTAGTTAATATTTAGCAGGGTTTAAATGTGCCGCCTGCCATCTGTCGCTCACCTATTTTGAAGTGTGTGTTTTTTATTTCATAGGAGACAGACAGGACAGGAGTAGCTCAGTTAAGACACTGAAGGTTCGTGCGGACTGAAGTCAGTGAAATTGTGTCTCGTGTCTTCCCTTATCAGCAAACATCGGACCGGTGTGCCATCTCTCCAGCTTCATTTGTTGTAGCCAGTGAAGCGAACACACAGTAAGTCGATAGCATCCGCCTGAAACCAAGATCTCTGTGGTGGGCCGCTATCATTTTTCACATTACAAAAGACACTATAAACAACATTTCACCCGTAGCCAAAGACTCGCTCGGAATAACAACGACAAAAATGTTCGGATCTGTGAACATCTGATCCAGAGTGATGAAAGAAAGGACTCACTGCTTAAGAAAACTGATGTTTTTTGTTATTGTAAATGGCAGTGAGTATGAGGAGGGATTTATCATATGCATGTTGAAGTTCTGCATTTGCATATATAAATAATTCATAGCATGTGATATGGAGACCATCTCTGAATAGCTGGAAGTCTCGGCCTGACAGAGCGCTTGTACTTCTACACTTTTACTGATTAGTGCAGACAAATTAGGTTAGACGTGTGATGAGAACTGGCCTAGAAAACACAAACTAAAGAACTAGCACGACTCGTGTTGCCTATATAATTATAGGCTGTGAAGAAATGTATTGTTCAAATTGCTCAATAATAGATTAGCCTGTTGTGTTATATGACAGGTTAGCATTATGGCATCAGCAGCCAAGTTATTAGACGTGCAGTGCAGACTTTTCTTAAGTAAATTCATTATATACTGTTTTCCTTTGAACTTGGGAAATGTTGGGTTGTGGGTGTGCGACGCCACGCAAACATTGAATGACTGTTCATAATAAATACTGAGATGTTAGCAAAAGAAACGCATCAACGAGTCAGGGGTGTAAAACAGGGTAAATGATCCTGTCGTTGAATTGTTTAAACTCTGCAGTTTGATTAGTAGAAGACTTTATTGACATTCAAACACTGTCAAAGTTAACAGTTCTTGTCATTTTGTTTCCTTGTACATCAGTGATGGGACGCAGCAGTTGTTTCTGACTGGTAAAATATGGTTGGTTTACACTGCTGTTCAAATGTTTGTCTCTTCCTCTGGAATTATGTTTTGTTTTTTCGATTTTTTTTGTTTTTTTGAATTTTGTACCATCAGAATGGTACAAAACTTGGTAAAGGTTTTGGCACTTGCTATGTGAACAAAAAATAAATGAATAAATAAATAAAAATAGTCACACTTGTGCTCCTCACAGTCAAAAATGAGCGCATTGGAAATGAAAGGGAGATGTGGAAATGCTTGGTACTGCGGCCAAACAAAATCTTACTAAAAGCTCATTTTTTGAGATATCAACCTCAAATTTGGAGCACAACTTGTTTAGATGTATGGCTTTGATTTTGAGTAAAACATGTTTTGGAAAATATATATTTCATATAAAAATTGAGTATTTTGGTGCATTTTTCATTTAATCAAGTTTTCTTTTCTTTTTTTTCATGTTTTTTCACTTCAGCAATAATCTGCCAAGTGTTTTCTTTAAAAAGACACCAAAGTAAAGTCTGTGCTTCAAAACATTTTAGATATATGACGGTTTAAGTTGGAAATTTCTTTCAAAAAAAAAAAAAAGTAAATAAATGGATTATAACTACTGCATAAATATAATTTAGTACCATAAAATCCCATAAAAATACAAAATATTAAACATTATCGAACTAAAATATACTGCATTCATTTCATTGAAATGAAATAAAATAAAAAATTTGGTCATTTGACCACAATGCGAGGAGCACCAGAGGGTTAAAAAAAGAAATTAATACTTTTTTATTCAGCAGGGATGCATTAAATTGATCAAATATGATAGTAAAACATTTATAATATTATAAAAAGTTTCTATTTAAAATAAATTTTGTTCTTCTACATTGATAATAATCATAAATGTTTCTTGAGCAGCATATCAGAATGATTTCTGAAGGATCATGTGACACTGAAGACTGGAGTAATGATGCTGAATAAATTACATTTTACAATATATTCATAGAAAACTGCTATTTTAAACTAATATTTCACTGTTTTACTGTATTTCTGCTGTGATGTAATCCACTTTCATGTCAGAGCTGTTTTAACACTGTATTGACCAATCAGCATCACTCGCTTTATTTTCCATTTTAACATGTAAATGATTCAGCGTGTTTCTTTGAAATTAAAGCTTAGTAAAATCAACAGGTTTCATGCAAACATATTCACATTTGCATCCGATGCACTTTTTTTCTTCCACGTTGGTTTTGCAGTTGAAGGGTGAGATGTTTCTGGTCACCACTGAGGTTTGGAGATATTAAACTGAAAGTATTACTCGAGCTAATAAGCCGGTGACACAAATCCTTTGACTTTCTGCACGCCGGTGCTCTCGGGATGAGCGACTCTGCACTCGGGGAACGTAAAGCACTGTAAAGAGACAGAACCTATTTTAATGATGTGGAAAGTCAAAGTACAGGAGCTCTAATTCACTCAAAAACTCATGTAATAAGTGCTATGGTTTGTTAAATCTGACTCTTAACACAAATGCAGCGAGGCGAGCGCTTCGGCCGACTCTCAGACTTTAAGTAGGCTACTAGCTCTCAGTTATTTTCAGACCCAGTTTCTTAAAAGCATTAAAACATCAGTTTGTTAATGGGATTACGGTGTTGTCACGGCACCATCAGTCAGAGTTTAAACCGACCAGCGGCTGAAAGAAACCGTAGTTCTTTCTCCTCACATTATCAAACCTATATGTTATATTTCCCTGCATGCACTATATTAATAATATATAGTTTTATAGCGGAGTCGTGGACGTCAGACTGTAATGCAGCAGAGAAAGAGCCTCGGAAATCAATGGATGAGATTCATGCAGCAACAGTGACCCAATTTAACAGGAAATCAGTTCAAACTCAATGAATGAAAATTCATTTATAAAGCTCAGTTCTGAGGACTAATAAAGTGGTTTAGTTTAACATGGGCTTAGATTAGAGGAAAAATGCTAATTAAACTTGTTAGAAGTCCAAGTAAAAGATTAAACTCAGATGACACGCCTAAATCGGCGCTATGTTTGGAATGTCATCCTACCAGTTTTTTGTTGTTGGTTTTTTTTTTTTTTTGCATCATGCATGTTTTCTTTTTGTATGCATAAAGTACCTGGATGACATACAGTTTTGTGCATTATGCAACAGAGCAATGCAGCGCGCTCAACAAACTGATCATTATTTGGTGAGTTTTAAAAGTTGAGACATTTTTGCACAAGATTAAACATAATAAGGTCATGTGACAACAACGGCACGATCATCATTGCATGCTGTTTTCCATATACAGCCGAGTATGGAGAACGCAGTATGCTAGTATTGTTCATTTCCCTCTGATTATCATTGTATGTTCTGCTGTTTTGTTAAACACGTCATCATTTGAACATTATATTCAATGATGATAATCTCTTTGCAGCTTTGTTAAAATAACATTGAGCTGTTATGTCACATTTGTCCTGATGTAACTCCCAAGGTACGTGCAGTTTCTCCACACTCATTTTTCCTGTTCACTGTCCTGCTTCTCGGATGTTTCTCCAGTAATCCAAGGTACTAAAGTCATCCATCAAAAGTCAGAGATCTCAGTATGAACTCAAACATTTCTCATCAAGTTTGTCAAATATTTGTTTTCATTTCATCCTGGAACTTCTAGGAGAAACATTTGAAACAAGGTTGGTACTTCATTTAGACATCTAATGAATATTAGTATTTAGTATAACTGGATTCTATACTAAAAACATTATGATGTTTCTTCTTTTATCATTCACTGTAAACCTGAATAAGTTGGCAAAACTCAAAAAACTTGCCTCAATTTTAAGTTAAGAAATTCAAGCAGATCTGGCAGATTTTTATTTTGTACTCATACATTTTAATTGTTCTTTACTTGAAATGTTTAAGTACACTAATTCATACATTTAACTTAAAATTATCAAGTAACCTCAATGTGAACATTTTTATTAGCGTTAACTTAGCTAGCTACACCAAGCTAATTCAGAAAATGCTAACTTGATCATTTGCTAACATGTTAAAGGGTTAGTTCACCCAAAAATGTCATTAATTACTCACCCTCATGTCCTTCCACACCCTCCATTGACAGCAAGATAATTTACACTTTCAAATGCCCAGAAAGCTACTAAAACGTATTTAAATCAGTTCATGTGACTACAGTGGTTCAACCTTAATGTTATGAAGCGACGAGAATACTTTTTGTGTGCCAAAAAAAACAAAATAATGACTTGATTCAACAATATCTAGTGATGGGCGATTCTAAAAACACTGCTTCATGAAGCTTTACGAATCTTTTGTTTCGAATCAGTGGTTCGGATCACGTATCAAACTGCCAAAGTCACGTGATTTCAGTAAACGAGGCTTCGTTACGTCATAAGTGTTTCGAAAAGTTTCAAAATTTCAATGGTTCACCAATGGGGGGCATGACTTTGGCAGTTTGAATCACGCTCTGAACCACTGATTCGAAACAAGATTCGTAAAGCTTCATGAAGCAGTGTTTTGAAATCGCCCATCACTAGATATTGTTGAATAAAGTCATTATTTTGTTTTTTTGGCGCACAAAAAGTATTCTCGTCGCTTCATAACATTAAAGGTTGAACCACTGTAGTCACATGAACTGTTTTAAATATGTTTTTAGTAGCTTTCTGGGCATCTGAAAGTGTTAATTATCTTGCTGGCGATTCAGGCCTCACTGAGCCATCGGATTTCATCAAAAATATCTTAATTTGTGTTCTGAAGATTAATGAAGGTCTTATGGGTATGGAACGACATGAGGGTGAGTAATAAATGACAATTTTCATTTTTGGGTGGACTAACCCTTTAACAATACCATCTATAACACTTGCTGAATGAGTACAGCAATATAATGCATTTAACATACTTCCTCTCAAACCAAGCCGCATGCAACACTTGTCACCATGATGGTAACTCTCCAAACACTCACATTAACAAACTTCTAAATTAGCATAAAACATTAATCACTACTAAATCTCCCATTTAACATTAATTTTGCACCAAAAACATTATATATCACTTAATTTTAGAATTTACTCTCGCTTTCAAGTGCCATGGGCATTCTGGGAAATAGAAATCCCAGCCCAGTTTCAGTTAAACTTAAGTTTGTCTAAATTAAAAGAAGTAAGTTAATAAAACTCAAAACAATGAAACAGTTCAGTTTACTTAAAATATATCAGTTCTGTGAACTTGAAAGTAAAAGAAAGTGCTAAATACTCAAAGTTGATTTGACTGAACTAATTTGTTTAATTTAAGTTTGTCCTACTCAAACCAATTATTTTGAGCGTTCGGGTTTACAGTGTTTAGAATAATTGGAATTACAAAAAATCCATTCATGAACAATGTGTTTTTATTTATTTATTTATTACAGTAGGGAGAATGTGAGGGGAAAATATGCTAAATTTGTTTGAAAAAACTTCATTAAAAAAAAAAGTTATTTTATTTCACGTTTTTGAAGAAACAATTTACACAAGGTTGGTACTTCATTTGGTACCACATCTAACATCTAATGATTAATATTGTTATTTAGTATCACTGGCTTTATACTGAAATGTATTTATTTATTTTAATTATTATTATTATTAGTAGTAGTAGTATTATTATTATGAATTGTTGGGAGAATTTAAGGGGAAAACATGCTAAATTTGTATGGAAAAAAATTTAATGGTCCCAAAAAACAAGCTTAATTTTTTGTAATGCAAGTTTTATTTTATTTTATTTTTTCAGGTTTTAGAAGAAATTGTGACAATGTTTGTACTTTATTTAAACATCTAATGATTAATATTATTATTATTATTTAGTATCACTGGCTTAATACTGAAATGTATTTATTTTTAATTTATTATGCATTGCAGAAAGGATAATTTGAAGGGAAAACATGCTAAAAATAATTCTTAATTTTTAATACGAATTATTTTATTTCAGGTTTTAAAAGAAACATTGGAGGTGAGGTTGATAATCCATTTAAACATCTAGGATCTCTCCTGAGCCACACAAGAGCAACATCTGGTCACAACAGTGATTTTCCTCTCTTCAGTTGTGTCTCAACCTAACAATTCTCTCTCTCTCTCTCTCTCTCTCTCTCTATAAAGGGGTCTCTTTCTTTCTCTGTTGTTCTCATGCCGTTTTCTCTTTCATAGCTCCAGTCTGGAACCCGATAAGCGGCGTGAACAGAAAGAGGAATGCTTTCCTGGCCGAGTGAGGAAACCTCTTTCTCCACTTCTGCCGTGGACTCGAGACTCTTCGCTTCGGTCACAGTGTTATATGAACCTTGTGATATAGGCTTCACGTCCTTTATGTGCCGTTCTCCCGGGACGACCTCTGAACAGAGGAGCATTGTGGGATAGAAGGCGGTCAGGGCAGACATAAGTGCAAAGGACACAGACACAATAGATTTGTTAGTCTCAGGTTTAGTTTATGAGGCGGTTACTGAAGCGATGGGTGGGAGCGTTTGGGTCGAGGTAACCGTGTTTCATCCAGTTGAGCGGAGCTGTAAAGATGGAGAGCAAGGAGGGACCGTTCCAGCGGTTTGATGGTGGGATATCGCTTTCTTAATTCATCTTAAACTAGCGGCCTCCCACGAAGACTTTTACACCACCATTGTGGCTCCTGATGTGTTAATTTACAGAGCTGAAGAAAGTGCCAAAATGTTAGTGCTTCATTACAATGAAACTAATGTAGCAACTTCTAATGTGCAGCGCTGCTTTAGTCTGAATTCAGACCGCAATAAAAGATTTTGGAATGTGAAACCTGTCAAGAATATGTCTGGATCATATTTCACCTTAAATTTAAAAGGAAAAAAGATCAAATTAAGCCTGGTTTTAGGACTATTTTCCCCCTTTACTATTAAGCACATTCTTATTACTTTATTTATTAAACACAATAGATTTTTTTTTTAGTAATTTCTTTATACTGATCAAATAACACTCTAAAAAAAAAATGCTGGGTTAAAAACAACCCAAGTTGGGTTGAAAATGGACAAACTCAGCAGTTGGGTTAAATGTTTGACCAACATGCTGGTCAGTTTTATTTAACTCAACTATTGTTTAAAAATTACTTTGCTTAAAATTAACCCAAAATAGGTTGGAAATGAATGTTTATTATGTTTAATAAATGAACAAGTTTAATGAATAATAATTAAACAATAAACATTTATTAAATTGCTTATTAATAAATGTTTACCTTTTGATTATTATTGTTTCCTGTCTGATTTTTAATTTCCAACATATTTTGGGTTCATATTAAGTCAGACATATAGTCATTTTTAAATAAAACTGCCCAGCACGTTAGACAAACATTTAACCCAACCGCTGGGTTAAAACAACCCAATCACTGAGTCCATTTTCAACCCAGCTTGGGTTGTTTTTAGCCCAGCATTTTTTAAGGTGGTGAATTATAAAAGTATGCCAGTAATTTTTTTTTTCTTTTTTTTTAATTAGTTTTTTTGTCTTGTAATTATATAAAAAAAAATCTGTGCATACTATAATAAAATATATTTATTTTAGATTTGTTTAATTATATTTATTTATTTTGTTTTGCATTGCAGTAATGAGGCAAATGTACCTGTGTACACTAAATAATGCATAAAAACATAATGGTCCCAAAAATAGGATTATTTTTAGTTTAGTTTAGTTTATTTGTGACCCGGGCAATGTTCTCATAAGATTCTTCATTTTAGGGCAAAGTCAACTTTTTACAAATTAGGTTAGACAGTAATACCATGTTATCTCTGGTCAATTTGTCATAAACTAAGACGAGGAAAGTTAATGATCTACAGGTCGGGCGTTTGTTTTTGTTTGACCTTGATGACCCAACGAGATGTTTTGAACTCACTGCACATCTTGACCTGCAGTTGTACAAGTTTACAAGGTTACTTGGGTTAGTGCTTGTCGGCAGTTGAGTGAAAATCTTCCTTTAATGTAACTCGGAAGCTTTCCTAATTTTTGTCTATTCCTGTGCAGTTTCTGGCCAGAAAGACAAACAAAAGACAAAGTGGTCTAGGTTTTGTGTGGCCCTTCATGATGATGTGACTGTGTGGTTTGCATTACCAGTGTTTTGCCTTTTAAAATAGAACAACAAAAATACTCCTATTCCTGTTTCTCTGCCATCGCAGGATTTGCATATTGGCTGGTGAATGAGGAATGTTGTCAACAACCACAAAAACCAGTTTTGTACATCGACCTACAACAATGAGATTGGATTAAAAATGGCATTTGTAGACTCTGAGGTGTGTTGAAACTGCACAAGCTGCCAAGTTTCTGAATAATAATGTTCATATTGAGGGCTGTAAAGTACTTGAGTTATTATACTTCATTACTAAAGTATATTTGTGTATTATTGTAATTGAATGCTTGTACATTTACTCAATTACATGTTGATGGAAATAATGTGTTTTGTATTTAATGCCATTTAGACTTTCAGGATAATATTTCACAAATCTCTTTTTTACGCTTCCACAAGTTGTACTTCTCTTTTACCACCAATAAAATCCATTCGAGTGTAAAATGTGACGGTCGTTTGTCTTTGAGAAGAAAAGCCTCATTCTTCACTCAACACACTCTCTGACAGCACTTTATCATGAAACGTGATTCTAATGGATGTTCAGTCTCTCAACAACTTCACATGCAGCTGCAGATGAATTTATTCAATCACTTTAAGTAACAGGTTTCACTAAATTGAGCATTGAGAAAACTGAATCCGTTACTTTAATGAGAAAATTAGGAATCCAGAAGGAAAAAAACTTTTTGAAACACTTTACAGTAAGTCTCCATTTGTTAAAGGGACACTATGTAACTTTTGGCCCTCTAGCATTTTATAGAAGAACACTGTTTCGGTTGTTCTCTGCGTCGCTTTTACAACATTTCAAATCCCTCAGTTCTTGCCATCTCTGAAAAGCCAAACCGATGTTGATTCTTGTTTTATTACGAGCTCTGTCGCGCTCTCTTTTATCCAGCAGATTCTCCTCTGTTCGGTGTTTAAAATGGGTGATTCCCCAGAGGTTGGAGATTTAGATGCTCCATGTCAAGCTTTCTCGCTCGTTGTGGCACTCTGCCACTTCCACACCATACTAACTAACCTTTGCCACTCCCACATCATACTAATCTATGCCACTCCCACACCATACTAACTAACCTTTGCCACTCCCACATCATACTAACTTATGCCACTCCCACACCATACTAATCTATGCCACTCCCACACCATACTAACTTATGCCACTCCCACACCATACTAACTTATGCCACTCCCACACCATACTAACTAACCTATGCCACTCACACCATACTAAATTACGCCACACCATACTAACTAACCTATGCCACTCCCACACCATACTAACTTATGCCACACCCACACCATACTAGCTAACCCATGCCACTCCCACACCATACTAATCTATGCCACTCCCACACCATACTAATCTATGCCACTCCCACACCATACTAACCTATGCCACTCCCACACCATACTAACCTATGCCACTCCCACACCATACTAACCCATGCCAATCCCACACCATACTAACCTATGCCACTCCCACACCATACTAACTAACCCATGCCACTCCCACATTATACTAACCTATGCCACTCCCACACCATACTAACCTATGCCACTCCCACACCATACTAACTAACCCATGCCACTCCCACACCATACTAACCTATGCCACTCCCACACCATACTAACTAACCTCTGCCACTCCCACACCATATTAACTAACCCATGCCACTCCCACACCATACTAACCTATGCCACTCCCACACCAGACACGCGTCAAAGTAGCCGGAGCAACTTTATTTACGGATATGACGAGACACTTTGTAATGTGTTTTTGACTAGTTTAATTCAGTATTATCACAGTACTCATGCCTCGAAGGTGAAGGGTGTAATGTATGTGCAGCTAACATCGCCAAACAGGATTTGTTTTCAGATGAAATACATCATTGGTTCAGAATTAAGTTGCTTTGTCAGGCTTGGTCGGATTTTTTCATCAAACGAGAAGTAAAGAATAAAGTATTTCAACATCAAACACATCACACACTTCACCTTAAACCAAATCCTCTGTTTTATGTTTATCAGAGGAAAGACCTTGCGTGGCTCTCGAGGTCAGTGCAGAACAACTTTTTCTGTCCCTGAAATGCAGCACCGCTCATTAACTGCTTTCGTTTGGAGATGAATGAGCGCCGTGACTCTGTTCCAGGGTCAGATACAGATGGATGAGGACTGCGCTGCCCTGCCTGTGATGTGTAAATGAAGCCGGCCAGTATGAGGTTACACAAGGCTTGTTCGCCAAAGATAAACATGTTTGTAGTGTGAAGTATGCTGCTGGAAGGCTGTCCTTGGATTATCGGCTGAACTGACACTCCTGCTGCACTTTTTTGCACGTAGGTATGTTCCCATGCACTAACGTCCGCCAACTGGAATGAATCCAATCCCCTAAAGGGTTCACCCAAAAAATAAATTTCTGTCATTAATCACTCACCCTCATGTCAGTCCAAACCCGTAAGACCTTCGTTCATCTTCAGAACACAAATTAAGATATTTTTGATGAAATCCGAGAGCTTTCTGACCTCCCTATACACAGCAATGTCATAACCAATTTCAAGGTCCAGAAAGGTACTAAAGACATCGTTAAAACAGTCATGTGACTGCAGTGGTTCAACCTTAATGTTATGAAGAGATGAGAATACTTTTTGTGTGCAATAAACAAACAAAAATAATGACTTTATTCAACAAATTCGTCCCTACCCTGTCAATCTCCTACGCTGTTGTTTTTCTCAAAGTCTTCATCTGGATGGGATTCAGAACGATGATCTAAACACAGATGGAGTAGATCGTGTCCAACAACACGGTCGTTTCCTCTTCATGGTTCAACATTTAATTCAGTAACGTTAGGCAGTTTTGATTTATATGCTGTTTGATGTTTGAGGATCACGTTATTTTACATTTGCTCTATCGCTTGTTTCTGCTGCTTCTTCGCCTGTGTTTTGATCCAGAGATTCTGTACTCTTTCTGAAGAACTGTAATAGCGCCCCCTACCGTATAACACTGAAAACATGGACTGCCGGAAAATTCCGTCAATGAGGAAAGGGTTAAAAACAAAAATCCCCTCCAGACATCACTTTTGCCTACTCCTGTATGTCAGAAGAGCTTTAAGCAAATATTTAGTAAATATTCAGAATCCTCCAACACAGTTCGTAAGACCTGCGAGTAAAAATACGCATGTTTGTAAGACATAAAAAACAACTATAAACACACACGTCAAGGCACTGTGCATGTGCACAAGGTATTTTTTTTAAATCTAATAGAAAATAGTTGGATTCATGCTTAATTATTTTTTTTTTTTATGTTGATCAGGTCTACACAACCCCTTCCAATCCAATCAAAGTTTCATTCGGATCGAAATTCAGTTGGATCGATTAAAGGTGTTTACATGAAAACTTTTCGATTGAGCCATCATTCCCATTATAAACAGATTATTTGGGTGCATGTAAATGTATGAGACTTCTTCAGCCAAACAAGATGATTCTTTTTAAGGAAGAGGCATAAAATTACTGATACCAAAGCTTTTTTTGCTGTTGTCTTTGATTCACTGGAAAAGATGTTCAACGCTGGGAATGAGGATGTGGTTGTTTACTGCATAGAAGTGGCATCGCTATTACTATTGTTTAGTGTTTCTCATGTGATTGAAAGTTCATCAAGTGTTTGAACGATTCCTCAATGCATATGCCATAAAAATCTACTTGCTTTCTTCGTTCCATAAGCTGCTCTTGTTGTTTGTGAACATTCATTCCAAACCAAATCAAGTCAAGCGTTTGCATGTCAGTTTTTATAGTGAACCTCAGACAATAAGGGCTTGATTTCAAACTGCACAGACAGAGGAAAGATGAGATGAAATGCATTGATACTTGATTTCTCTGATTTGTGAACCTGCATGAGGATGTCAGTTTATCTTGGAGTAGACTACAGTGCATTTTTGCAACAAATAAAAAGTTACATTGTAACTTCAATTTCATGGCTGGTTTTGGTAACACTTTACAATAAGTTTCCATTTATTGACATTAAGTTTGGAACATACATCAGACCTCCTGGTTTCATTTGTAATTCACCTCTGCTTTATTTCTGTCTTCATTTACTTATTTCTCTGGTTTCAGGATTCCGGTTGACACAGTATTTTCTTTCTAGTGCTGTTAAGTCGACACCCAGAAGTGGTCTTAAATGAACTCATAATGAATATAAACACACAAGGCTAATTCGGCGGTGTGATTTTCTTTTCAAAGAAAGATAATTAGCAGTGCTGTTGCCTCTGATTTAGTCCAAGGTTTGTAATTTATCATCTTCATGCATAATGAATGAATCGCACAAGAAATGTATGTAGAATTCAGATGAGTGCAAACCAGACGCAGTTTGAGTTTGTGCTTGACGTCTGTAAAATCATTTCATGCACCAAATGAGTGAAAATTGTTTACAACCGTGATGAGTTTTAAACATGATTGACGTTTCGGCACATTGAGGAAATTTCCCACCAGGTTGTCGAGCGTTTTCGGGCTTTGATTGGCTGTTGGCGTGTTTTTACAAAACAAGATCTTGAGAATGAGTTTCCTGCCGTTGACATGCGGCTTGTAGACTGTGAACATGGGATGAGTATTAAGAATGACGCGGATATCCTTTAATGCTTTTGGCCTGTCATTTCATATCATTTGACGACATGAAATTTGCATTTTAATTTTGAAATGTTAAATCTTTACAAAATTGGCACTATGCTTTAGTGACTGTTTCAGATGGCGTTAGTGAACTAAGAAAGCAGTGTGGGAAATGCTTATATTGTTGCCTGACTGCAGCATGTGTCACTTGTGTAGTTGTCTCGATGTTGTACAGCTATCTAACAATTGTCTACACATGCTTTTGGGTGATCAAAGCATTTCTGCTTGACATTATCTGAACTTTGCCATTGGTGCTTTTTTTTTTTTTATCCTCTTAGTTAATCGCTGTCATGTTCAAGAAAGAGATTGAAGCACCATCAAGATTTCAAATCGGTGATGCTTGAGAGAGATGGCTAAGTTACCTGCTTGAAAGAGTTTTTCCAGTGTACTTCACACAAATGTACTTTTCAGTTGATTTTCTCTTTATCTGATCAAAATTACAGTATAACATTTTCACTCACCACAACCATGATCTGTAAATTAATACATTTATTCAGCAAGGACACATTAGGTTGTGACATTAAAGACATTTATAATGTTACAAAAGGTTCTTTTTCAAATAAATGCTGTTCTTTTGAACTTTTTTTGTTCATCAAAGAATCCTGAAAAATAAAATGTATCATGTTTTCAACACTGATTACAATCATAAATGTTTCTTGAGCAGCAAATCATCATATTAGAATGATTTCTGAAGGATCATGTGACACTGAAGACTGGAGTAATGATGCTGAAAATTCAGCTTTGATCACAGGAATAAATTATATTTTAACATATATTCACATTTAAAACTGCAGAGCCCAGCACATTGCATGCCAACAAATACATTATATATATATATATATATATATATATATATATAAATATATATATCATGGCCACAGATTCTCTCATTTTAGTAAATCATGGCCAAGATTTACTAATTCATTGCTTTAAGTGAATCGTGTGCACAATATAATTCTTTGTTCCCTTGTTTTACTAAATTGTGGCCAAGATTTACTAATTCATTCCCTCATTTTAGCTAATTCATGACCACAAAATAAGAATTCATTCCCACGACTTACTAATTCATTTCCTCGTTTTACTGAATCGTGCACGCAAAATTATAATTTGTTCCCTCGTTTTACTAAATTGTGCATGCAATATAATAATATATATTGCATACATGATATACAATATAATAATTAGTTCTCTCGTTTTACTAAATTGCGCACACAATATTATAATTCATTCCCTTGGTTTACTAAATTGCGCATGCAATATAGTTCATTCCCTCTTTTTACTAAATTGTGCACATTGCGTACACGATATACAACGATACGCAATATAATACTTAATTCCGTTGTTTTACTGAATCGTGCACGCAATATAATAATTTGTTCCCTCATTTTAGTTATAATCGTGGCACAAATTAAGAATTCTGGGACATTCTAAAACGCTTAACATGAAAAACCCTTAACGTGGCTTTGTAATAAAGGGTTAGTTCAGCCAAAAATGAAATTCTGTCATTAATTACTCACCCTCATGTTGTTCCACACCCATAAGACCTATCATCTTCAGAACACAAATTAAGATATATTTGATGAAATCGGACGACTCAGTGAGGCCTCCATTGCCAACAATGTCACCGAACCTCTCAAGATCCAGAAAGCTACTCAAAATATATTTAAAACAGTTCATGTGAGTACAGTGGTTCAACCTTAATATTATAAAGCGACGAGAATATTTTTGTGCCCCAAAAAAACTAAATAACGATTTTTCAACAATATCTAGTGATGGGCGATTTCAAAACACTGCTTCATGAAGCTTTACGAATTTTTTGTTTCGAATCAGTGATTCGGATCGCGCATCAAACTGCTGAAATCATGTGACTTTGGCGCTCCGAACAACTGATTCGAAACAAAATTCGACATGAGGGGGAGTAATAAATGGCATTATTTTCATTTTTGGGTGAACTAACCCTACCAAACTCAGTACACCTTATTAATAAAGCACACTATGTACAGAAAAGCAGATGAGCCCACACATTTAATTACATGTTAAGCGTTTTCTTTATAACATTTTCTATGGGAGAAATGCTTAACATGTAATTAAATGTGTTGCGTTCATATTTTGGGCTCATCTTCTTTTCTGTACATAGTATGCTTTATTAATATGGTGTGTGCAGAATTTTGGTCTTATAACCCATACTCTGAATCTTTAATATATGAGAATCTTTAATATACTGTATGAATGGAGCTTTAAAACTATTATGATTGAGTCCTGACAGAAGAGATTTTAAATATCCACCTTTTTAATGCAGTTTCTACTGTACTGTCAACACTGTCAGACATTTCTGTACACATTTTATAAAATAAGTCTTCATCTTGAATTTCGTCTTGTATTTCGAACATTTTTATTACTTTTGTAAGTCTGAGTATAATGTGAGAGTGATTTGTGGATCTCAGAGAATGTTTAACCATTATACCTGACCGTGTCGACGAGGGCAGACTGAGGTTAAATGCCTTTTAAAGCGTACAGCCAGCGTTTTTGACGAAGCTATTTGTGCAGTTCAGCGTGTGTTAATTGCAGTGAGTGATAAGCTGTGAATGTGTGCAGATCTTAATCAGCACCACCTGTTACTGTGGACACTAATGAGGAGGTGGCTGGAAATGTTCTTCATCACATGGAGACCGTAACTATAATGAGAGCAAACCATCAGTGTGCAAACAGCTTCACCGACACACCGGCAGTCTGCTAGCTTTGCTGCATAGCTCGCTTTAAGTGCCTTATTGATTTTATAAAGTAACAGCAACAGATTACAATTCATCTGTGAAGTCATATAGTTCATTACCATGTTTTGTTTACTTTTTACCATACTTTTTCTTACAAATAGGGCTTTATGCAGCAACTATAGCATGCTACTGTTTGAAATGTCTCAGTGTATGCATACTATTTGTTTTAAAGTAGTACACTGCGCAGTAAGAAGTGCACTAGTATTCCATGTAGACGTGGCTCATTTGATGTGCGGTCACAGGTGTACATATATCGGCTGTTTTACAACAAACGTGTCTCTCCGATAGATCAGATTTCAGAGCCAGAACTTTCCGCTTTATAAACATCTTTTCATCTGCCACGGCCGTAAATCCCAGCGTCGTGCAAACATGTCGCGCCGCGTGTGATTTGTGAGGTGTGCTGCACACTAGAGAGGATGTGAGTGTAAATGTGTTGTTGCAAAATTGAACTCGAGGTCATTATGTGTGTTTTAATTGTAACAGTGACGCAGGGATCAGAGGAAGTCTCAGTGCTTTTTCCACAGTAACCAGGCCGCTAGTCATGTTGTGGTTTTGGTCGACCGCTTGAATAAATGTGTGTCACAGGTTGTGATTTCATGCCGTGTTTTCATTGCAAATGAGGCTTAACCACAAGAGGTGAGGTGATTGATACACAACCTGGGTTACATGTACTGCACGTCCAGTGGAAAAATTATATATCTCTCTTTTATACACTACCGGTCAAAAGTTTGGAATAATTACGTTTTTTTTAATGTTGAAAGAAGTCTCTTTTGTACAGAAGAGGATTAGGGCCAAGCAATAATGAAAAAATAAAACCATCTTGAGATTAAAGTCATTATAATGCGAGATTAAACTCGTTACATTTCGAATGTCGAAATATAATGTTGAGAAAAAAATCATTACATTTTGAAAATAAAGTCGCGTTTTGAGAAAAAACCTGTTAAATTATAAGATAAAAGTCAAAATGTTGAGAGAAAAAAAAAAACATTAAATTTGGAGAAAAAAGTTTTTAAATAAACATTACATTTTAAGAAATGTTGCGTTTTTTTTCTTCCTCAAAACGCAACAAAATTTAATGAGTTTATTCTCAACATTTTTTCTCGAAATTTAATGAGATTCTCTAAACATAATGACTATTCTCAAAATTTAATGAGTTTATTCTTAACATTGTATTTCGACTTTTCTCTCGAAATTTAATCTCGAGATGGTTTTATTTTTATGTTTTGTTTTTATTTCTTGGCCCTGATCCTCTTCCGTACTTCTGCTCGACAAGGCTGCATTTATTTGATCAAAAATATCAGTAAAAATAGTGAAATTTTACAATTTAAAATAACTGTTTTCTATGTGAATATATAGTAAAATATAATTTATTTATGTGATCGAAGCTGAATTTTCAGCATCATTACTCCAGTGTCACATGATCCTTCAGAAATCATTCTAATATGATTTGCTGCTCAAGAAACATTTCTAATTATTATCAATGTTGAAAACAGTTTTTCTAAATAATTATAGTTGCAAGTAAATCATTTTTCTGCTACATGTAATGTAGTTCAGTCATTCAATCATCATAGTCATTCATCATAATCAGGTGGTTTGTGAATAATATTTCACTAGAAAACACTCACCAGCAGTGTAAATACATTCCAAAGTGACATTAATGTGAAGGATTCATAACTACTTTCATCTCCGTGTGAAACATTGCAAAAGTGCCATGCTGATCCAGCCAGAATGTTGGATTCAGTCCAATATTAAGTGGAAACAAGACGTCTTGCCAACACTGAATGGCAACTTTCTATTTATTTAATTTCACAAAACTTGACAAAATCCAAATTACACTGATCTGTTTGGACATGCTGTCTAATATGCAAAATACATGATTAATCTACACTCTGTAAGAAAAGGTTCTATATAGAACCTTAAAGAAGCTATATGTACAAATTTTCATGTATTAATCCCTTTTTTATTGCCAGTGTGTGATCAGCTTGTAACGAAACTTAAAAAACAAGACCTTCGCCGACTTCCTAGGTTGTCTACGAAAGCCTGTAGACTGAGTTTTATGTGAATGACTCGGGACGTTTTTGCCGGGAAAATCAAAAGGATGTGACGGTTACGTTCAGGATAATGCCGAAAGAGCCTTTCTGTACTGTAACGTCAATGTATCATGCAAAGAAAAGGGATTAATTCAAACTATAGTCTCACATAATCAGATCTAATCTATAGTCTCAAATATATTTTATAATCAAACTATCATAACAGTGTGATTTTCATTACCTCATCTGTCGACATGATGCCGGTGAATCTCAGAGCTGGTTCAAACATATCCACATCGCTATGATCAGATGATTTCTCACCGCTGCCATTTTTAGTGTTTATTTTGTTCTTGAGAGGATAGCACATATTTACATATTCATCTAACTCAGCAGCGTGGGCGGAGTCGGGATGTTCGTTGACAGTATATCGCTGCAAAGGTATTTCCAACATCTCTTTACTTCTAAGCAAAGAACAAAAAAGAACTTCGCCATGAGAATATCGCAGCCTTGAATCATGTTCAGTCAGTGTACGTTACAGTTCACGAGCACGAGCAGAGGAAGTTGCTGCTGCAGTTCACTTAACGGCCACTGGTGTCGCTAAAGGGTTTCTGAATTCTACATACAACCCATTTAAAGAATTCTGTCAGGCGCTTCATATATAGGCTATAGAAACTTTATGAGTTAATAGTTTTGTTTTAATTCATTTTTATTTTAAATAAATTTTAGGAATTAAACAGTTTATAAACATACTTTATCACTAGAAAAAATGAAATAACCTGTTAAACATGAAAGCATAGAGTACCTCAGGGATAACGTGTTTTTGTAGGCCAACGCGGAAGTTAGCGGTGCACGGGTTCCCTCGGTCGAAAGCCAATGCATTTTTCCCATAGACTTTTGAAAAATCACAAAAAATAAGCTTTGTGTTTAACAAAGGGTTACGACACTTAATAATCTTAATAATCTTTACAACATTTATACATTTTGAAGCCTAAATAAAGTGGTCAGATATAAAAAGCTAACAGTAGGCTATAAATGGACTACAGCACACCATGGTCGCGGATCAACGTCAGCACCAACAAGCTTCCTCAAACTTTATTTAGAAAACAACTTTATTTAAAAACATGCTCACTGATTATGATCTGCGCTGTGTATGAATACTTATCCACTTTTTCATGAGAAATGCTGTCCAAATGTCCTGTTTCTCATGATGACGTCTAAAGTCCCCGCCAAAGGAAGTAGTCCCTTTTAGCAATTTGTTAGCAACCGCTGTTTTTAAGACACAATAAAGGTTTTAAAAAAAATCACAAGCGGGTTATAACTGGTGTGTTTTATGTCATAGATCAAAACGTGAAAATATTTAGAGGCTTTGTTAACCACAGACCTTATTTCAGATGATTTAGCAAAAACCCATTCAAAAAACCCATTGACTTCGGGGCGATGGAACCGGAAGTCCTAAAATGCTAACTCGCTTCCGGGTTTTGCCTACAAAAACACGTCATCCCTGAGGTACTCTATATTAAGCTTTTTGACAAAGTGTTCTTTAAAATTGAGTCAAGAACCCTGTAGTTCTATATAGAGTGTTGTGAAGCATGTCCTCGTGGTAAAAGAACAGTATCCTGCAGGCGTAACACTTTAAAACTTAAAGTTACACAGCTGTGACGAGACTGTCAGGACATTTTGTCAGTGAATTGGTTTCTGTTTCTGCATCTACAGTGAGATATCATTGGACCAAAATCAATCAATATGTTCTGATTGGCTGTGATTGTGCAGAAATTTCCCATTCGTTGTGAAAAGACGTCACTTTTTACATAAATTTTGTAATGCATGCATTTTAGGACCAAAAAGATTTATAAAAAAAGTAACAGATTCATGCTTTACCTACTATAAGAAAAAAAGAACATTCTGGCTTATATTACATCCATGTTTTTAAGTATGTAGCCTATTTGAAATAGTTTCCAATGGGATCTCTTCAAGGATTAGTTTTTCATTTCCAGGAATATTTCCAGTTGGCTGTATGTTTTATCAGCGCTGTGGATGGAGAATTCAATCTATAATTTGGCTTTTCCTCTAGGGGTTTAGTATGCAGCGTTTGGGACACAGTCTTCAGAGAGAGAGAGAGAGAGAATGACAGAGGGATTATTTCTCTGACCCAAGGTCACGAGAGCTTCTCATGTTCTCATAAGTTCATACTGAATGCAGGACACACTGCCTCCTCTTGCAAGTTATGTAATATCACATAACATTATTAATATCTCACGTAATATCTCTTTTATACATAGCGAATCCATTTATGCAAGTGAAACTAAATTGTTCTCTGAACTGTTTGGGGGGATTTAGAATAACAGAAATCACAAGTATTTGGATCTGTTTTATAAACTCATTTCAAAATTTTTTGTATGTGATTTCTTTTACACTTGCTTGGATATTTTGGCATAGTTAATGCATTAACTAACAATGAGCAATGTTACATTTATTAATCTTTGTTAGTGTTCGTTAATAACTGTTCATTTGGTGATTCTTATTAGTTCAGGTCTATTAAATAATATACAACTTTAAAATTTTAACAAATGCTGAAATTAACATAAAATAATAATTGCTTTAGAAGTATTTTAGTTCAGGTTAACTAAATGGACCCTTATTGTATGTGTTACCAATAATTTTATCTAATGCACTGGAAAAATTTGGAGTAGGATTTACTTGAGAAAAAAAGCTAGGAAACAGTTTTCACTTTGATAGAAAATTTCACAAAGAAATATAGCTGCAAGCAGCAATTATCGGGGTTCAAGCGCTTTAAGGACTTGCGCAAAAAAGTATGTTTCATTTAGCAAGCCTGAAACCATCTCGATCATAGATGGAAAAGACCATTTACAGCCAATACAGGCAGTTCACCAAGTCAAGTCACCTTTATTTATATAGCGCTTTTTACAATGTAGATTGTGTCAAAGCAGCTTTACATTGATAACTGGTACATTATTTGGCTGCACAGCAGCTCTTAAAGAATAGTGTCAATGCAGGCAGATCAAAGCACTGTTGAATATCAAATGTCAAGTCAAATGTCAAGTGTCCCCAACTAAGCAAGCCAGAGGTGACAGCGGCAAGGAACCCAAACTCCATCAGGTGGCAGACAAGTGGCAAATAGGTGTTTAAATGGAGAAAAAAACCTTGGGAGAAACCAGGCTTAGTCGGGGGGCCAGTTCTCCTCTGGCCAACAGTGCTTTGTTACGATTCAGGTAGCTATCATAAGTCCGACAGGATCGCAACATTCAAAGTATTTATTCCAGTTCCATCCAATTGAGGATCGTATTCATCACGGCGGTATGGACGGTTGTTGAGGAACTGTGTTGTGTTTTCACCATAGGAAATATATAGTTATAGCGCCACCTATAGTCCAGTCTCCATATAAGTTGGCATGCTTCTTTAGAGTCATATGCTGCATTTGCTCACCAATTTTCATGAAGTTTTGAGTTTTCGTTTAGGATTTATAGGCTTTTGAGAATAATTTGCCACACCCTTTTTCTAAATTATCCTGTTATAGCTATCCAAAGGGTAAAGTTCAACTTTTTTTGATAATTATTGATCTAGAGAGTCCAGAGAACTGCACTGCACTGGTATGGTTAGGATCGGGCGAAAAACTGAGGACTAGTTCGCAAAAGTAGTTTTTTGACATATTTAATGAATGATTTGATTGACAGCAGTGGTTCTTGAGGCAAAGTTAATCAGCATGAGGAGATCTATCAAATGATGTGAATATTGTATGGATGTGTGAAACACATTTCATTTAAAATTCATACAGACCGCTAGGACCATGAGTCGAACATGCTAACGAGTTTCATTCTGATCGCCCTCCGTTAACATTGTCTAATAGGTGCTCAAACTTCATTGGCCACCGCATGCCAATTTTCAAGTCAATCGGTGAAGTAGTTATAGCCGTTTTCATGTTTTTTTTGCTGTTATATCGCCACCAAGTGGCCAGTCGCCACATCCTTTTTCATGCGACCACGGAATGAGCTTTTACATAGATGTGCCAAGTTTGGTGAAAATATCTCACTCCGTTCATGAGTTTTATTGCCATTTTAGTAAAAGTGGCTCCGCCCACTTCTAACATTTTGTCGGCCCTTAGAGACCATGAATCGTAATTTCAACTTTTGTTTTTGATAATTACTGACAATCAGACTCCAGAGAAACTCGCTGCACTGGTTCTGATTGGGCCAAAAACCTAGGACTAGATCACAAAAGTAGGTTTTAAAAAAAATCCAAAATACCTGCCGAATCCGGTTCGAAACGGTTTAGGAGTTATGAGCCATTTCGTACTTTTGATGGCCGATCGGGGCGAGCCTTGGTGACGTTGTAGACGGTGTGAGTACTACCAGCCCTCAAATTTTCAAGTCTCTACGACATACGGTTTTGTCTGCCGATCACTTTAAAAGGAGAATGCTGATCCTTGGAAATTTTAACAATTACAACAGAGTTTCAGAGCTTCGCGCTTGAACCCCTAATTACATAGAAATGGCAATTAACACATTGAATTTAATGTGAAATTCTGAAGAAAAAAGACTGAAATACTGTAGTATTTTCTTTTAAACAAGAAAATTCAGATGTTTAAGTGTCCAAATACATTTTAGGCCGCTGTGCATTCAGGTAAACTAAATCATCTCAGCATCAAAACTGCACCAATTTACCTCAATTCAACTTAAAAATAAAGGCTCTTAATTGGCATCTATGTTTCCATGAAGAATCTTTAACATCCATGGAATATTTCCATTCCATTATTTGTAATGGAAAAATGGTTCTTTTAGGAACTGTTTAGGGAACCCAAAATGGTTCTTCTATGGCATCACTGCAAAAAAAACTAATTTTGAAAAAAAAAAAAATCACCATGCAAACACTTTTTGATGAAGCATTTTACTCAAGTAGACAAGCTATTTCTGTCTCTCTACTAAGCGTCCAGTTAGTGGTCAGTGTGTGATGATATATCACACTATAAACGCTGGACAGCAGGAGGTGTTTGCCTCCTTTTAAGGCTTTTCCAGTTTTCCAGAGGCTTGTGTGATGTGGCCAAACCGGAGCCCATAAGAGGTGTGATGGAGCGTTTCGGCTGTTCATCTCCAGCCAATCAGACGCTTCCTTGAGAGAGTCGGGATCACGGCGCTCGCTCTTATGGTGACAGCTGGCCGAAATGCCTCAGTGGCCGGAATTAACGAGGAGTCCGTTCACGGCGCGCGTCACTAATGCGATCTGAAGTCACAGTGACCGTATAAGGCCCGTCTCATTTAGACCCGCTCACTGGTTCTGAGTGCCAGAAGAGTATAAGCAGAAACTTTGATATCACCGTTCAGAACTTTTTGCTCGAATCACATTACATAGATTAGAAATTAATAAGGACATACAATGATATCACTAAATGGCGATAGCACAACTAAAGTTCACAAGTTTCTGCACAGCCCTAACTACAACATAGAGTATTATTCTGTCATGTATATACTTATGTTGAGACATAATGTCAATCAGTTTGATCAGTGATATAGAGTGCAACAGTCCCCGCCCCCTATATCAGCAATGCTGGTTCTGGTGTCATGACAAATCAGGTCCTCCCTCGAAATCAGGTCTCCCCAGGTAATGATTATTTTAAGTATATACTATATAATGCTTAAGAAAACAAATTAGTGCATAATAAAAACCAACTGAACGTAATTTCTTACACTTGATTAACTGTTAATTAATAAATAATTATTATAATAGCCTAATAATTGAACATCATTCATTTGTTTTGTTTATAAATGAAATATTTGGATATTTAACACCTAATTTAACACATAACTACTTTAAAGATGATTGTGAATACATGTAGGGTAAGTGCAAATGCGTGTATAAACTAAGCTATGAGGCTAATCGGGTATCTGTATGCTATGCTAGTACATAAGCTAACTAATACAGACATAAATGGTCATTATAATGTAGTTGAAACAGCATTCATCATAACATGATTTTGTAGGAATTGGTTGATTTCCACCCCATATGTACGATTTTGGCGCTCCAACACTCTTAAAACAACACGTACAAATTCAATGGAGCGTTCGGCCCCCGGCAAAGAAAATCGCAGTGGGCTATTTTTTGGGCTACTCTTGACAGGCCATTGGGCTACTTTTGTTGCGCAGACCTGGCAACCCTGGGGCTAATGGCTTCAACAGAAGCAAATACCATCGAATAACAACCTCGTAGCTAACAGTTATGGTTTTTGAGTTTTTTTCCGCCATGAAATAAAAAATAAAAAAGGTAATTGCGACTTTTTATTTTTCTCATAATTATTTATAAAGTCAGAATTGTGAGATATAAAGTCAGAATTCCGAGATTTAAAGTCAGAATTGCGAGTTATAAAGTCAGAACTGAGATATAAAGTCAGAATTCTGAGTTATAAAGTCAGAATTCCGAGATTTAAAGTCAGAATTCCAAGTTATAAAGTCAGAATTGCGTGATTTAAAGTCAGAATTCCAAGTTATAAAGTCAGAATTGCGAATTATAGTCAGAATTGTGAGATATAAAGTCAGAATTGCGAGATATTAAGTCAGAATCCAGAGTTATAAAGTCAGAATTGCGAATTATAGTCAGAATTGTGAGATATAAAGTCAGAATTGCGAGTTATAACGTCAGAATTCCGAGATTTAAAGTCAGAATTCCGAGATTTAAAGTCAGAATTGTGAGATATAAAGTCAGAATTCCGAGATTTAAAGTCAGAATTCCGAGATTTAAAGTCAGAATTGCGAGATATAAAGTCAGAATTCTGAGATTTAAAGTCAGATTCCGAGATTTAAAGTCAGAATTGTGAGATATAAAGTCAGAATTCCGAGTTCCCATTCAGTCGGTCACGTTCGACGTACGTCGGACAGACCGACGAATAGGAATCTCGCTAGAGAGGCCAATCTACTTCGAGTGTAACTACAACGAGCCAATGCACATTGGCATGCAATCATATGCATCAGCTGCTCGCCTCGCAGCGCGTGTATATAACGAGCAGCAGGTGCGTTGCATCTTCAGCTTTTCGCTTCGGAGCCGAACCTCAGGGTTACTACGGAGTGCATCAAACTAGAAAGACGAGCCGTTGCGGGACTTCTCTGTTGTGCAGGCGGACAGCACTGCAGCGGGCCGGTCTCCTTCCTTTGTGTTGCCGAGGAGCAAATTCAGAGCCGTTCTCACGGCTGGTAGAGCGGTGCGCTTGGAGCGCTAAAAAGCTGTTCTGACAGCTGGTGAGACGGTTGTGAGGAGGGAGTGCACACGACAGGCTGCACTACTTCCCTGTCTGTGTTGCTGCGGCTTTTTCCCCTGCGTGCTTCGGCACGTAAAGAGCGAGTCCCTAAAAGAGCTTACACAAGTAGATTCGCGTCTTTTTAAAGATGTCGTTCTACTTGTGTGTTTCTGGATGCGGTCGTTATCTATCACCGCGGGATGGTCACCAACGCTGTATCGCGTGCCTGGGCTTAAGTCACGCTGAAGCGGCGTTTGTGGATGAGTCATGCACCCATTGTGGGAAGATGACCATCTCGGAGTTGCGATCTAGACTCCAGTTCCTGCAAAGGGGCGGAGTCCCGGTGCCGTTGCCTCGTTCCAATCCTCCTCAGAGGGTTGCTGCGGGCAGCGGTGCTGGTGATCTGAGGATCACGGTGAGCGCGCTTCCTTCGGGGAACCAACCCCCTAGGAACCCTCATCCCTCCTGCACTCCGCAGCCAGTAGAGCTGCCGGGGGAGCGCGGTGGACCACCCCAGAGGTGCGTACCATCCGTATCCTTCGGAGCTCCCCAAGATGATAGGATGTCGATCGCTGCATCGGAGGGTGAGCCTGATACTTCGGGGGATGATGATTCGGCGCAGCTGCCTCCTTCAGGAGTGACAACTGTGCCCGATTCGGACCCGGAAATGATGGCTATGCTTGCCCGGGCCGCCAACAGGGTTGGGCTCGTGTGGAATCCTCCACCGTGTCCCGAACCCTCGAGGCTGGACGATTGGTTTCTCGGGGTGGCCAGGGCTGGTTCTCAGCCCCCCACCCCAGTTCCTTTCTTCCCGGAGGTGCATGAAGAACTCACTGGCACATGGACGGCACCTTTTACTGCCCGAAACCGTGTCGGTGGGTCCTCCTCCCTCACCACCCTTGATGGCGGGGCGGCTAAGGGTTATACGCGCATACCCCCTGTGGAACGGGCCGTTGCTATGCAACTGTGCCCTAACTCCACCTGGCGGGGGGAGCCGTCTCTCCCTTCCCGGGCCTGTAAGTACTCGTCGGACCTTACCGGCAAGGCTTATCAGGCCTGTGGGGAAGCCGCCTCTGCCTTGCACGCTATGGCGTTGCTGCAGGTCCATCAGGCCAAGGCACTGAAGGACCTGCACGAGGGTGGTCATGACCCACAAGTTCTTCAGGAGCTTCGGGCCGCGACGGACCTCGCGCTTCGTGCGACGAAGGTCACGGCGCGGTCTGTGGGTCGTGCGATGTCCACGCTAGTGGTCCAGGAGCGCCATCTCTGGCTGTGTCTTGCGGACATGAGGGATACCGACAAAGTCAGGTTTCTTAATTCCCCCGTGTCCCAGACCGGCCTCTTCGGCGACGCGGTCGAGAACTTTGCCCAGCAGTTCTCGGCTGTACAGAAGCAGTCTGAGGCGATCAGTCACATCCTGCCGAGGCGGTCAGCTGCTGCACCTCCACCGCCCGCGGCCCCTCAGACTGCTCGTCGCCGAGGGTGCCCTCCCGCGGCCGCCCCCGCTCCCGCGCCCCAGCAGCAGCCGTCATCCAAGCGGCGCCGTGGAGCCGGTCGTGGTCAGGGTGCCCAGCCCGTCCTGCCCGCCCCCAAGAAGAAGGGCGGCAAGGCCAAGTCCAAGAGGCCCTAGGACGGGCGACCCGGAGATGGAGGGGACTGCTCTTCAGGAGATGGTGACCGCACCACTCCTTCCCCCGGAGGAGGGCCGGGTGGAGAATCCTTTGTTTCCTTTTGTTTGTGTTCCGCCGCTGGCCCAACAGCCAGCGGTACCCAAATTCTCAGTAAAAGAGCAGTTTCCTTCATCTCCGGGTCCGAAGAGGGCTCGGAGAGCAGTGGGAGGGCAAGAACCTCACCACTCTCATCCCCCTCTTCTGTCGCCAGCGGACAGCAGCGAGCGGCGGGTAACCAAAGCCTTGACCGCTCCCTCTGTCCTCCCGTGGAACCAGGTAAGTGTTGCACATCACACTGTGACGCCGCTCCGGGCCGCCTCGCAAAGAGAGCCCCCCGGGCCGCGTCCCTGGCTTCCACCTCGCTGCCCCACTGCGGGTACGCCTGCGGTCCCTTTGGTCCCGCTTGTTCGGTCTCTGAGTGCCTGGCTAGCGCTCCCCAGGCCGTCTCGCTGGCTCATTCAGACCGTCAGGCTCGGCTATGCGATTCAGTTCGCCCGGCGTCCCCCCAAGTTCAGGGGTGTCCTCTTCACTACAGTGAAAGATGTAGATGCCCATGTCTTGCGTGCGGAGGTCGCGGTCCTACTGGCGAAGGACGCGATAGAGCCGGTCCCTCCAGCCGATATGAGGTCAGGGTTCTACAGTCCCTACTTCATTGTACCCAAGAAAAGCGGTGGGTTACGACCGATCCTGGATCTGCGAGTTTTGAATCGGACCTTCACAAGCTACCGTTCAAAATGCTCACACAGAAACGCATTTTCGAGTGCATCCGTCCCCAGGATTGGTTTGCAGCGATCGACCTGAAGGACGCGTACTTTCATGTTTCGATTCTTCCGCGTCACAGGCCATTCCTGCGCTTCGCGTTCGAAGGTCGAGCATATCAGTACAGAGTCCTACCCTTCGGGCTGGCCCTGTCTCCCCGCATCTTCACGAAGCTCGTGGAGGGAGCCCTTGTTCCCATGAGAGAACAGGGTGTTCGTATTCTCAACTATCTCGACGACTGGCTCATTCTGGCACAGTCTCGGGATCAGTTGTGCGAACACAGGGATTTGGTGCTCAGACACCTCAGCCAGTTGGGTCTTCAGGTCAACTGGGAAAAGAGCAAACTCGCCCCGGTGCAGAGGATCTCTTTTCTCGGTATGGAGTTGGATTCGGTCGAACAGATAGCACGCCTCACAGAGGAACGTGCTCAGTCGGTGTTGAACTGCCTGAATACGTTCAACGGCAGGACAGCGGTTCCACTGAAATTTTTTCAGAGGCTCCTGGGGCATATGGCGGCCGCAGCGGCAGTAACCCCGCTCGGTCTGCTTCATATGAGACCGCTTCAACACTGGCTCCACGGCCGGGTCCCGAGATGGGCGTGGCAACGCGGCACGTTCCGGGTGGCAATCACTCAGGAGTGCCGCCAAACCTTCAGCCCGTGGTCGGACCCCTTGTTTCTTCGGGCTGGAGTACCCCTAGAGCAGGTGTCCCGGCATGCTGTGGTATTCACGGATGCCTCTGCCACGGGCTGGGGTGCCACGTACAACGGGCATGCAGTGTCAGGGGTGTGGACGGGCCCCCATCTGCATTGGCACATCAACTGCCTCGAGTTGCTAGCGGTACGCCTTGCTCTGAGCCGCCTCAAAGGGCCGCTACGGGGCAAGCATGTACTGGTCCGGACGGACAACACTGCGACCGTTGCGTACATCAACCGTCAAGGTGGTCTACGCTCCCGTCGCATGTCGCAACTCGCCCGCCATCTCCTCCTCTGGAGTCAGAAGCATCTGAGGTCGCTTCGTGCCATTCATATTCCCGGTGTGCTCAACCGTGTGGCCGACGAGCTTTCACGAGCTGCGCTGCCAGGAGAGTGGCGACTCCACCCCCAGGTGGTCCAGCTGATTTGGAGAGAGTTCGGAGAGGCTCAGGTAGACCTGTTTGCCTCACCAGAAACCTCCCATTGCCGGTTGTTTTACTCCCTGTCCGGGGGAACACTCGGAACAGACGCACTGGCGCACAGCTGGCCCCGGGGCCTTCGCAAATATGCGTTTCCCCCAGTGAGCCTACTTGCACAGACCCTGTGCAAAGTCAGGGAGGACGAGGAGCAGGTTCTGCTAGTTGCGCCCTATTGGCCCAACCGGACCTGGTTCCCAGAACTCTCACTCCTCGCGACAGCCCCTCCCTGGCCCATTCCTCTGAGGAAGGACCTTCTTTCTCAGAGACGGGGCACTCTCTGGCACCCGCGTCCAGACCTCTGGAAACTCCATGTCTGGTCCCTGGACGGGACGCGGAGGTTCTAGGTGACTTACCCCCCGAGGTACTTAACACCATCGCTTCGGCACGTGCTCCGTCTACGAGACGGGCTTACGCCTTGAAGTGGAACCTGTTCGTCGAGTGGTGTTCTTCTCGTCGAGAGGACCCCCGAAGATGCTCGATCGGTGTCGTGCTTTCCTTCTTGCAGCAGGGGTTGGAGCGTAGGCTGTCCCCCTCCACCCTCAAAGTCCATACTGCTGCTATCTCCGCTTATCATGACCACATAGATGGCTGTTGGTCAGCACGACCTGGTCGTCAGGTTCCTCAGGGGGGCGAGGCGGTTAAATCCTCCTCGTCCTCCCTCCATACCCTCTTGGGACCTTGCTCTGGTGCTGAGAGCACTTCAGATTGCTCCCTTTGAGCCCTTGCAATCGGCAGACTTAAAGATTCTGTCTATGAAGACTTTGCTGCTGGTTGCATTGGCCTCCATCAAGAGGGTAGGGGACCTGCAGTCTTTTTCGGTCGACGAATCGTGCCTGGAGTTCGGGCCGGGTGACGGCCATGTGGTACTGAGACCCCGGCCTGGCTATGTGCCCAAGGTTCCTACCACTCCCTTCAGGGACCAGGTAGTGAGCCTGCAAGCGCTGCCCTCGGAGGAGGCAGACCCAGCCCTGGCTTTGCTCTGTCCAGTTCGCGCTTTGCGACTGTACATAGACAGAACTCAAAGCTTCAGGACCTCAGACCAGCTCTTTGTCTGTTACGGAGGCCAGCAGAAGGGAAAGGCTGTCTCCAAGCAGAGGATGGCCCACTGGATAGTGGATGCCATCGCCCTGGCTTACCAAGCTCAGGGCGTGCCCTGCCCGCTCAGATTGCATGCGCACTCCACGAGAGGCGTCGCATCTTCCTGGGCGCTGGCTCGTGGCGCCTCGCTAACAGACATCTGTAGAGCTGCGGGCTGGGCGACACCTAACACGTTCGCTAGATTCTATAGCCTTCGTGTCGAGCCGGTCTCCTCCCGTGTTCTCACCTCAGGTCAGAGGCACGGAGAGGCCCCGGCTTAGTGTCGGCTTGCTGCGCTTACATGCGCTTTTTTCTCCAGAGAGTCCCTACAAGGCAGACCCTGTTGAGTCCTCCGATCTCCCTTCGGCAGCCGACGTGGCGGAGCGTCTGGCGCTAGGCCTATACTCCGTTGTATCCTTGAGAACCGGGTTTAGGCTGGGTACCATATGTGTGACCCTACTGGGATCCCATATGTCTAGTTCCACGGTTGCTCCTAAACGAAGCCCGTGTCTTTCCCTCTGGGAGAACCCACCTCTCATCGAGTTGGAGTCACCCCAGTTCTTCCATATGTAGTACAGCCTACGGGTTAGTCCATATGTACTTCTCCACTTAACTCCTTCGGGAAGGATGTGGCTTCCGCAGCGTTCCTTTCCCAACGGAAGGGTACGCTTTCCCAGCGTTATCCAATAGTCTCACTGAATGGGTTTTGGGGAACAGCAGTGATCGACACTCTCTGTGTTAGCCCTGTCCCACCGTCCGTAGGCAAGGGGGTTCAGGTGGCTTACAACAGAGCGCTGGAAGGGGGCAGCCCCTGTGGCGCTTTGGTAGGGATTCCTATTCGTCGGTCTGTCCGACGTACGTCGAACGTGACCGACTGAATGGGAACGTCTCGGTTACAAAGGTAACCCTCGTTCCCTGAAGGAGGGAACGGAGACGTACGTCCCGTCGCCACAGTCGCTGTACCCCGCTGATGCTGCCGCCTATCCGGTTCGGCTCCTCAGCGAAAACCTGAAGATGCAACGCACCTGCTGCTCGTTATATACACGCGCTGCGAGGCGAGCAGCTGATGCATATGATTGCATGCCAATGTGCATTGGCTCGTTGTAGTTACACTCGAAGTAGATTGGCCTCTCTAGCGAGATTCCTATTCGTCGGTCTGTCCGACGTACGTCTCCGTTCCCTCCTTCAGGGAACGAGGGTTACCTTTGTAACCGAGACGATTTAAGGTCAGAATTGTGAGTTATAAAGTCAGAATTGTGAGATATAAAGTCAGAATTCCGAGATTTAAGGTCAGAATTGTGAGATTTAAAGTCAGAATTGTGAGATATAAAGTCAGAATTGTGAGATTTAAAGCCAGAATTCCGAGCTATAAAGTCAGAATTGTGAGATTTAAAGTCAGAATTCCGAGATTTAAAGTCAGAATTGCGAGATTTAAAGTCAGAATTGTGAGATATAAAGTCAGAATTGTGAGATTTAAAGCCAGAATTCCGAGCTATAAGGTCAGAATTGTGAGATATAAAGTCAGAATTCCGAGATTTAAAGTCAGAATTGCGAGATTTAAAGTCAGAATTCCAAGATTTAAAGTCAGAATTGTGAGATATAAAGTCAGAATTGTCAGATAAAAAGTCAGAATTGTGAGATATAAAGTCAGAATTCCGAGATTTAAAGTCAGAATTGTGAGATTTAAAGTCAGAATTGTGAGATATAAAGTCAGAATTCCGAGATTTAAAGTCAGAATTCCGAGATTTAAAGTCAGAATTGCGAGATATAAACTCGCAATTGCGTATTATAATGTGCAATTGTGAGGGGAAAAAAAGACTTGACATTTTTTCTCAGAATTGCGAGTTTATATCTCACAATTCTGACTTTATAACTTGCAATTGCGCAAGGTTTAAAGGTTTATAAGTTATCGTTCAAAATCATTTCCCTATGGAGAAAATGAATTGAGTTTTCACTTCCAGATCCCCATTCAATTCAAGTCTGTGAGATTTTGTTAACCTATTTTATTGTTGGCCAGGTAAAATATTAATATCTGTAGCACAAATGGTGGTCGTTGCATGATGAAGTTTAATACACAGTGCTATGAGCAAAGCAATGCTTGACTTGGTATCTGTACTGTTTGACTGACTCCCCAGAAGTGCATTTCAGACCTCCATCTGACTCAAATTGCTGTACTTTACATTGTTACAAAACCAGGATTTATATAGTGCGCTAAACCCTCTTGCCTGTGTCATTCAACTATTTTCCGAGTGCTCGGTGTGATTTCTCTTACAGGATTGACAGCCTGTCGCCACTAACGTCATGTGCCGATTTAAGAGCAGAACGCTGCTGTCAGATGTGATGGACTACAGCGGCCTAATGCTTCTGCATTCTCACATAATGCCCGCCTCTCCGTCGCCAAGGTGACCAGCCAATAGAAGGCCACACCCAACAATCTGAAAACAATTCAGACCTGACTACTGATGGGAAAAGTGCTATTAGCACAAGTGTTTATTCACAAAACCTAACTGAGCGACGCGCAACCGAGAGCTGTGTGAAGTCAACTAATAAACAAGTCGCAAACAGGAAATGAGCTACAATAATAATAATTAGACTGAACACGAGTGATTCAAATAATAGAATCCCTTACTAAGTTAAATAAAATCTTTAATTAATCACAAACAGAAAAGCACTGGATTTTTATTAGCACCAGCAGATGAATCTCACTTTTGATGCACTCTCTGTACGCTCTTGTTTTATGCAGTCCGATAACTGACCAGCACTATATGTTATGCATTTTTAATCATTTCTCATATCAAATGCTCTTAGAACTTAGAAAGAGAAAGCGCCCTCGCATAACGAGCTATTAGTTATAGATCTGACTCGCTGCTTCAGTTGAATAAAAAACATGAGGTCAGTTTTATATTGAGCTAAACTCTGCTGTGATGTTTAAGAGAAAGAGCTGCTGTGAGACATGAAGGGTCCAGTGTTTCTTTATGAACGATTACGCTTTAACTTTAACAGTTCAGTTCAGAGTGTAACTAACTAGTTTTTAAGGGCGGACGCTGGGCCATGCAGACTTCACTCCACTGCTGAAATTGCTTTGCTTTCCATATAGATATCAAATATAACTTATTATTTGGCAGTTGAACTGTAATGTTGCCAACAAACCTGGAACTACTTCATAGTCATGCTGTTAAAAACATGGAACATCTGTCAGCCAATCAGAATCAAGTATTTAACAAGCCACAATAATAGAGTGCAACAGTCCCCGCCCACTTTTTCAGTGGCGTTGTTTCCGGAAGTACTTTTCCATTCATTTCTCCCATAGGGATTTTTAAAAAGTCTTCATCAAAGCGTTATAAGCCATGAGCCAAGCTACGAGGAGAATCACTCCAAACCTCGATTTGAAGCAAAAAAGGTTTGAAAATCTGACAAAAAGACAAAGACTGTGAACTTAAAGGCTTCAGTGAGGGAAAGAACTACAATCCCATGAATCATTGCGAACAGCATAATCAAATTAAAAATGGAGATATATAAAACTACTCATTTACAAACATTTAAAAAACAATATATTTCAAGTTTATTGCAATAAATATATTTTAAAAATTTAAAATTTTATATTTAAATAAATATATTTATACGCTCTTAATAAATATATTTTTTAAGAGCGTAGAGAGATCGACTCAATTATGTAATTTGCAGTGCTTGATGGGAGTGGGCGGAGCTAAAGAGCTCTTTTGAAACGTGTTGCTTTTTTTGACTCTCTGATTGGTGGAATTTCTGTACAGCATCATGGGTAATGTAGTTTTTCACTAAGAATTCTGCTGTTCAACAGGATTATTTTAAAAATAAGCTTCAACAGAAGCAAACACCATCGATTAACAACCGTAGCTCACAGTAGAGTTGTCTTTAAAGGTTTATAAGGTTTATAGAAATTCCTTAGGGAAAAAAAAAAAAAACCTGGAGAAAATGTATGGAGTTTTTATCGAGTCTGTATCGACTTGAAATGTGTCTGCATAACAGGGTTTTGTTAACTTAAACTGAAACTCATTTTTGAGTAGGTAACTAACTTTTGGGAGCAAGTAAAATTTAAAAAAAAAAAAAAAAAATCCCATGCAAAAAAATTATTTTTTGCCCTCAATATACAGTTCTGCTCATAGATACCTGATTTACCTGAATCCAGTGATCACTTATCTGCTAGAAATGAGTTATAAACATGACGTTGTTTCTATGCTGATAAACTCAATCTGTGTGTTTTTACTCAAAGTCAGCCAATCAGATTAGAGTTCGCCAGATTGAGGAAGAGCGTTTCAGTTTTGTGTATAATATACATCCGTTGCTCAGGGAACAAGATGAGGCAGAAACTGGGAGGTCATTGATGGTGGATATTAAATCAAAATTGGTTCATGCATCCTTTTTGCGAGGAGCAAATTGTCTTCCAGCCTTTGAGAGAATATCTGGCTTCCCTTTTTGAGTGAAACCCTAATTGAATGAGACTCGGAGACAGAGCGGCCGGGATGTAAAGGGACAGAGTTGGCCATGAGGACGATTTGTGCCTCTGTACTACATCAAACTTTCATCAGGAATGTTAATAGAGTAAAAAGGAAGATGCTGGTGGAGGGCTTCCAGTAGATGTGAAGCTTCTGTCAAAACGCCAGCAGAGATATATTTAATTAAAACCAGAGCTGTTTATGGGAATCTCATTTAGCCTGCTCTGAACTTCCTCTTTCCTGCATCAACACAGCCTTTTAGATGTTACGAAACGGCTTGAAACATGATACACAAATGAACAAATTTCACATAACACAGATTCCTACTTCTGTCAAACATCAGATGAATCTTGGCATCGCTTCTGCACTTTATGCTCCAACTCTTATACATTAGCTTGTTAATAGATGCATGAGTTCATCTCACAAATATGAAAATGGTACTTTGGCAAGAGAATTATGATGCACTTTCACAAGGAGAATCAGGGTTTGTTGGTTTTTTATACCACAAATATGCGATACAGCTCGTTTTTCTAACATGGGTCACCAATGGAGTCACAACCATTAGCATATCTCACATCTATTACACACAGCTGTTCAGTAATGCCTTTGAAGCCATACTGTACTGTAAAAAAAAAAAAAAATTATATATAATTAGTAGTTGCTATTAATAACTATTAGTAACTTTTATTAGTAGAAAAATAATAAAGTAGCAAGTAAAGTAGTAGTCAATTACATTTTTAATATATTTGGGTCATTGACAAATAGGGTTGCAAAGGGGCGGAAAGTTTCCGGTAAATTTCCGGAAACTTTCCACGGGAATTTTTTTTCCCAAATTGGAAATATTCCAATTTGGAAACTTAACAGGAATTTACAGGAATTTATGAGAATTAATTGGAAATTTTGGGAAATTTATATAAATGTATAACATTTATATAAAATGTATCATATACAAACATAAATATAAACATTTTGTTTGGTCATAACATGAAATAAGTTATTTCTTTTTCGCATTCAATTAATTCTAATTTAGTATGTAAAAAATATTTTTATTGCAGCAATTGTTATGTGTTATTTATTTCAGTGTCACATGATCCTTCAGAAATCATTCTAATATGCTGATTTGATACTCAGTTATTATCAATGTTGAAAACAGTTGTGTTGCTTAATATTTTTTTGGAAACTGTGATACTTTTTTCAGGATTCATTGATGAATAAAAAGTTAAAAAGAACAGCATTTATTCAAAATAGAAATCTTTTCTAATGATATCACTTTAATATCACTTTTTATCAATTTAACACATCTGTGCAGAATAAAAGTATTAATTTCTTTCAAAAAAAAAAAAGGGAAAAATTACTGACCCCAAAATTTTGACCGGTAGTGTATACTGTTACAAAAGATTTGTATTTTAAATAAATGCTGTTCTTTAAATATTTATTCATCAAAGAATCCTGAAAAAAAAGTATCACAGGTTATAAAAATATTAAGCAGCATCAAATCATCATATCAGAATGATTTCTGAAGGATCATGTGACACTGAAGACTGGAGTAATGATGCTGAAAATTCAGCTTTGATCACAGAAATAAATTATATTTTAATATATATTAAAATAGAAAACCATTATTTTAAATTGTGGTTATATTTCACAATATTACTGTTTTTTCTGTATTTTTGATCAAATATGTATGTTATGGACTGGGGGAATGCACAGTGCATGGAGGGGGTGTGGCCTCAATATCCCTGCAGTAAGTAGTGTGCTGTGTGAATGTCAGGGTAAAAATTCAACTGAAATTGCATTAAATCTGGTTGTTTTAACCAAAATTATGCTGCAAGATGTTTTTTTTTCAACTACATTTAAGTACCCTGTTATAGGCTAACCTGCAATTTTGCAAATTCCCTGTTTATTCCCATTAATTCCCATGGAAAGTTTCCAGCTTTGAAAATTCCCGGAATTTTGCAACCCTACTGACAAATAAGGTTTATAATGGGTCCCTGGGGTCAATCTGACTCCGCTGACAGTTTCCTTCGTTTTTAAAGAGTGTTCCCTTCATCTCAGGGGCTTGAGACTCTGTGACTTTTCCTAAATAATCTATCTAAACATGCACAAAAAATCTGGGCTTGATTTGGTTGTTCTAAAGGTGTGTAAAAAAAAAAAAATACCGTTTTAGTCCCTCGGGGTCAGATTGACCCCACATTGAAGATGAATGGGAAAACTAAAAAACATACTTTTTTTCATTTCATTTGTCAAAAAAAATAAATAAATCCAGTATAAATCTGAAAATTTCTACATTTAAATAAAGGTCTGGTCCTAGACCATTAACACAAAGTGGAACGAACTTTCTATCTCATACACACACACACACACACACACACACACACATACACACAAACACACGCATGTGTGTGACTGCAACAGAGAGCATTTTTATAGTAACTGGCAAATAAAATCAACAAAACTGGCCTAAATCTGAAAATTTTTACATGTAAATAAAGGTCTGGTCCTTGAACATAAACACAAAGTGGAACGAATGTTCTATCTCATATACACACACACACAAACAAACACACACACACACACGTGTGAGACTGCAACAGAGGGCATTTCTGTAGAAATTGGCAAATAAAATCAACAAAACTGGCATAAATCTGAATATTTCTACATTTAAATAAAGGTCTGGTCCTAGACCATAAACACATATTGGAACGAACTTTGTATCTCATACAAACACACACACGTGCATGACTGCAACAGAGAGCATTTTTATAGAAATTAAAATCAAATAAAATCTTCAAAACTGGCATAAATCTGAAAAATTTCCATACATAAATGAAGGACTAATACTAGAGCACAAAGACAACACGGAACAAGCATGTTCACAAACTATATCATAAAATTGAGAGAAGTTGAAGCATCAAGAAAAATGAAGTGAAAATGAAATGAGTCCCTATTAACCTCTATTAGATATATGTGGTCATTGCATTTTCTTTCTTTAACTATAATTCCTAAAGTTTTTCCACAAACCTGTAGATGGTATTATTCTATCCCTAACACATAGAGCAATGTCCAAATACAATTTAGATTTAATTAAGTTCATCATTAAAGTGATTTTTTCATTAAAAATCAATTTTTCATAAGCCAATTTATGGCATGGTTAAGAAACTGTGCAGTAAATAGGTAAAACAAATACAAAATATCCACAAAAACACTGCATAAATGCATAGTTGAGAAGTAAATTTAAAAAAATTATATATAGTTTATCATATAAAAAAATTTATATTTCCTTATGCAATTGCTCTGTAAAAGTTTGGGGTCAATCTGACCCCAAGGGACTAAATCCAATTAAGGGACCATTAAGGGTTAAAAGTGTAAAAAAACACAATGGAGATATAATTAATTTTGAACTTTTATTAAGTGGTAACAATGAGATTATGTGGATTTTTATAATCAATTAACACTGCTTTTGTCATTTTTTACAAGATAGACAAAATTTGTCACCAAAAAGTCATTCGGTTTAACCAAAATTTCGGTTTTACCAAATGACGATATTTTCAAACAATGCTAACAGGCTGATATCTAGCTAGCTAGCAAAAGGACAATCAAACATCTTATATTTAATATAAAAAAAAATTTTTATAAAGTTTTTAAAATATTACAACATTTTCCATGTTTTATAGCGGTTGTACCGAATGACCTGATGTTTCGGGACATGCGTATGAACAAGTGAAAACATGAAGTTTTCAAATAGTTAAGAGAGAGTTAGTTACTTTACTTCATGACCATGTGGCCCTTTGCAGGTGTCTAAATGATGTCACATCCTGTCACATGATATTGACCACATGACTTGATCCAAAATGGTCCCTTTATATTGGTTACTCCGAATGACATGAATGAAATTCATTTTTCCGGACATTCTTTCTCATAACAAAAATGAGTTAAATAGTAATTCTATTTTTTTTTTTTTACTTTAATTTCCTTGTCAAGTTTTCTGGGTGAAAACGCTGTTGGATGTGCATGTATCTGTGTTTGCTCGTTGCATACTTGCGTGTTTGTGGGTGAAGAGTTTGTAGCGCTCTCATTCATCTCTTTTGACACGTAAGAGATCTGTCAGCATATTCTCTGTGATGTTGACATGTTTCTCCTTATTGATCTGCAGAAAAGCATCTTCCAGTACCTGCTTTCAAACCCCTCCATTCATACATTATTACCGTATTATGTCTGTGCAGCCAAAAGGAAGAAAAAAGCGAATTAGTATTCATAATGCAAAGAAAGAAATGAAGAACACTTTTAAAACTGCAAGACTTTAGTTTCTGAATTATGCCCTTTTTAAATGTGTTCAGAAGTTCAGTGATTATTATGCTGTATTTGAAGTATTTAGTTCATTTTTAATATCCTGTACCAAGATTAAATGGATCACACTCATGTTCATCTACTTTTGAGTGTGTGTGTTCTTGATGTATCGGACTAAAACAGTATTTTACCTAACACGTGGCTTCACAGGTGCCTAAACACAATATCAAAGCCTATCAAGCATCTTTAAGGATAAAGTGTGATATTTTAAAATACCTTCTCTCCTCCCAGTTAAAAAAGTGAAGAGTAACTCAGGCTCTTTCAAATTCAAAACATAATTTCCCCAAACACTCGAAGTGCTTAACCAATCACAATCAGACCAATCAGAGCACATTGTGCTTTTCAGAAGGAGGGGCTTCATAGAGACAGGAACTAAACAGAGGGTCACTGACAGACTGGGAAGAGAGGAGCTGAACAATGAGAAAAATAATCAACATTCAAGCATGAAAACCTGTTCTAGTAGAGCCCAAAAACAACATCAAGACTTTGTAAATGGGCATAATAGGTCTTTTTGTGACCTGTGATAGCAGTGCTGATATTTTAAGAATTCAAAAAGCTATGCAACCGTCTACACATGAATTAGATCATATTTGACAGATGCTTTGAGTCTAAAACCTGCAGCTGGTCGTGACCCACTAATATCTGTAGCCTATAAGGTTTATTTTCTTGCTTCAATAGAATCAGAAATGCAGTGATAATCTTAATCTGGCGTTCAGGGAGTGTATAATCTCTATTCATCCATCCTGACCCCCCTAAACGCAGCTATACCTTCGCATCTATCTTACATTAGCCACTGATTACTATCCTCATAAGCTCTCACACAGAGACACAACAGCAGATGCAGATTCTGTGCGCCGAGAGACGCTGCAAAAGGGTTAAAAGAACGTTCCGGTTCAAAACAAATTAAGCTTTATAATGTAGCGCATCTGCAGCCGCTAGTCCATTAAAACTGATGATCATTTGGTCTCTGTTTGTAAAAAACGAACTAAAGTCGTGTTTGCAGTAATTCACTCACCGCAGAAGTCTATGCATGCAGGATATGGTAGTGTGCAACTCATATTAATTCTTCATTTGTGCTACATAAAGGCTATTTAGTATTGGCTATGACTCGAAGACAAATGCTTGACTAAGACACTCTTCTCCGCTCCTCAAATACATAAAACATTAGACTTTATATATATATATATATATATATATATATATATATATATATATATATATATATATATAGTGAACCAGCTATTTACTTACCCTTGCATTGCAAACAAGCAGCGACGTTCCAAACTGCGTGCGACACCGCATTCAAAATGGAGGCGGGGCGGAGTTATGCGGTTTGACTGACAGATCCAATGGAGTTACGATGTTTAGTCACAAGCTCTTTTTAATTCTTTTCATTGGTTAGATATTTGCAAAAGCCATAAAAGGTGACCAACAGTAATGATTTATGGGGGGAAAAATGACAAAAAATATAAATCGTTTCTTCAAGCAAAGCAACAACAATGACAACACTGTGTTCGGTGAAGGCCAGAATCTGAGCGCCATATGAACAATGAGGTACAGAAATAGGTCAAAGCACCAGGGGGTTTACTTTCTTTTAAGAGGGGTTTACACAGGGGTCGTATCTGCATATAGGCCTGAACCACAGAAGAATAATCTGGCAGTGGATTAAATAAGGTTATGGCAATACTATAGCTGTCTGCATTAAAAAACGAGAGACATTTCACAAATATGCATTATGCTGTCAGGAGGTTGATTATGGTTTTTATGCTTTTTTTATGGCAGTCAGTCGTATTAAACACCCAACAATTTCTCTCCTGTGTGAATTTATGAGTCTTTAGAGAGATTCAGAGAAAAATAAAACATTAGGAAATGGTGAATAATGCATCTGAAATCCACAAAACATCATTACTATGTAAATGAGAAGCTATGAACAAACTACAAAGCAGAGAGGCTGATGGGAAATGCAGAAAATCTTTTGGTGCAGGTATTTGCATATGCTGGTAATAGATTATTGTTGTTGATAAATGAATCAGTACTAAAGGAAAGTGATCACAGCTCAACGCTTCTTTTAAAACTAATGTTACAATATATTTCATTACTCATAAACAGTGTTGGGGGTAGCGCATTACAAGGAGTCATGCAATCAGATTACTTTTTTCAAGTAACTAGTAAAGTAACGTCTTACTTTTAAAGGTGCAGTGTGTAAATTTTGGCAGCATCTAGCAATGAGGTTGCGAATTGCAGAGAAGCTACGGTGGCCAACACAGGACAAATATGTTGTCGTCTGAGACAGCAGAGACAGCAGTTGCTGCCGCGCTGTTTGAGTTAGAGCTCCGTCGAGTTGATTCCTAATTGCTTGTTTTTTTTTCTTAAAATCTAATTTATAACCTACCATTCTCTCTTTTACGGCGGGGGAACACATCCCCGACACTATTTTATATAAAAAACACTCGGATTGCCTGATAGCGACTACTAGCTGTGAGATATGTGAGCGGGCTAATTCCAAGCCACATATCGTCACTTCTTGTTTGTTGCTGCCGCGCTGTTTGAGTTAGAGCTCCGTCGAGTTGATTCCTAATTGCTTGTTTTTTTTTTTTTTTTTTTCTTAAAATCTAATTTATAACCTACCATTCTCTCTTTTGCGGCGGGGGAACACATCCCCGACACTATTTTATATAAAAAACACTCGGATTGCCTTGATATCGCTAGTTTTATCCGACTTCTCGAACATTCGCTACTAGCTTTAGCCCGTTAGCAATAGCGGCGTGGTCACACTAGCGTTTGTACTCTTCTCACTCACAATATTATTGTTCATCTATACTAATGGCGGGCGTACCGAATGTGTCTCTATCTTTGAGTGCAGGTGAGGACACGTTCGAGCTGCATGCGGTGCAGTTGGAGCTGGAGGCCGTGGAACGACAGATCCGGACCCTTCTGGAGAAACAGGCCGAGCTACGGGAGCGGCGAACAGCGCTGGAAACATCCCGTGCTGACGCTCACCAATCCTCGGTAAGTTTGCAGCGCGATATTAACATTCCTGCTTCCTCTACGCCGTGTACTTCTCTACACAGGGCCCGAGAACCCAGAACGCGTTCATCCCAGCCCTCGTTCACTCCGGCGCCGTCACACCAGGGACCTTGGGTTCTTCAGCAACGGAAGGCGCGAGCCAGGCCTCGGACCAGGACCTCTCCCCCTCCGCCGCCCCCGGTCTTCGAGGTCTCGACGAGGAACCGCTTCTCCCCTCTTCGCGAGGCAGAACGAGACGCCGTGGTCATCGGAGACTCCATCGTCCGTCACGTCCACGCTACCACAACCAAAGGTAAGGTGCGCAGTCACTGTTTTCCTGGTGCTCGTGTCCTCGATGTCTCTGCGCAGGTTCCCGCGATCCTGAATGGCGCTGAGAGCATCGGAGCTGTTGTTCTGCACGTGGGGGTGAACGACACCAGGCTGCGGCAGACGGAGGTGCTGAAGCAGGACTTCAGGAGCCTGATCGAGACGGTACGAGCCACATCGCCCGCGACGAGGATCATCGTGTCCGGACCGCTTCCGACGTACCGACGTGGACATGAAAGGTTCAGTAGATTATTTGCTTTAAATGAATGGTTAATGTCTTGGTGTACTGAACAGAAGCTGCTCTTTATAAATAATTGGAATCTTTTCTGGGAGCGACCTAGGCTCTTCCGTGCTGATGGCCTGCACCCCAGCAAAATCGGAGCTGATCTTCTGTCGGAGAACATCTCCAAGACGCTTCGCACCGTATGACTAGTAAGTCAAACCTCAAATCACAGTCTGTGTTCTACCCACTTAATTGATAGAAATGTGAGTGTAATACAGTCTATAGAAACTGTGTCTATTCCCCGAATAGTGAGGTTCAACTATAAAAATAAAGGATCTAGAAAAAATCTGATCGTGATCAAACCAGAAATTCGCAAAATTACCGAACAAAAACAATTTCTAAAGCTAGGGCTACTAAACATTAGATCGCTGACACCTAAGGCGGTTATTATAAATGAAATGATCACAGATAATAGTCTTGATGTAATTTGCCTTACTGAAACATGGCTTAAACCAAATGATTATTTCGGTCTTAATGAGTCTTGTCCACCTGACTACTGTTATAAAAATAAATGCCGTCCGGTTGGCCGTGGCGGTGGTGTTGCAACAATCTATAGAGAGATTCTTAACGTTACCCAGAAAACAAACTACAGGTTTAACTCATTTGAAATTCTCGTGCTAAACGTTACACTCTCAGATATAAATAAAAAGTCGCTACTATCTCTTGCTTTGGCTACTGTTTATAGACCTCCAGGGCCTTATGTTGATTTCCTAAAAGAGTTTGCAGACTTTCTCTCAGACCTATTGGTCAACGTTGATAAAGCGCTGATTGTTGGAGATTTTAACATTCATGTAGATAATACAAATGATGCGTTAGGGGCTGCGTTTACAGATTTACTAAACTCGTTTGGGGTCAAACAAAACGTCACTGGACCCACTCACTGTCTTAATCATACACTAGATTTAATTATATCACATGGAATCAATCCTACTGATATAGAAATTCTACCGCAAAGTGATGATATCACTGATCATTACCTTGTAACATGCGTACTGCATACTGCGGATATTTGTCAAATTGCGCCACGATATCGACTAGGTAGAACAATTCTTCCGACAACTAAAGATAAATTCACAAATAAACTGCCTGATCTGTCTCACCTGCTCATTGTACCCAAACACACAAATGATCTTGAGAAAATTACTAGCAGTATGTGCACCACTTTCACTAGTACATTAGATACTGTTGCACCGATGAGATTAAAAAAGGTTAGAGAGAAAAATACTGTACCATGGTACAACAGTATTACTCACGCTATCAAAAGAGAAACTCGTAATCTAGAACGCAAATGGAGACAAACTCGTTTAGAGGTCTTTAGAATCGCGTGGAAAGACAGCTCGTCCCGTTATAGAAAGACTCTGAAAGCAGCCAGGGCCGAGCATCTCTGCAAACTCATAGAAAATAACCAAAACAATCCAAGGTTCTTATTTAGTACAGTGGCTAGATTAACAAATAAACAGACATCACCAGAACAAAACATTTCATTACAGTTTAGTAGCGATGACTTTATGAATTTCTTTACTGAAAAAATCGAAAGCATCAGAAATACGGTTGTAAATGTACAACCCTTGACAGAGTTTTATGATTCAGCCTCAATTATCGTCCCTCAAGAACAGTTGCAGTGCTTTACAACTATAGGACAGGAAGAGCTAAATAAACTTATCACAGCGTCTAAACCAACAACATGTTTATTAGATCCAATACCCACTAAACTACTGAAAGAATTGTTACCTGTAGCAGAAGAGCCTCTTCTCAATATTATTAACTCGTCTTTATCTCTAGGTCACGTTCCAAGACCGTTCAAGTTAGCAGTTATTAAGCCTCTCATTAAGAAACCACAATTAGATCCAAATGTATTGGCAAATTACAGACCCATTTCAAATCTTCCATTTATATCGAAAATATTAGAAAAAGTGGTGTCGGTCCAATTGTGCTCCTTCCTGCAAAAAAATGCTATCTATGAAAAATTTCAGTCAGGATTCAGGTCTCATCATAGCACAGAAACTGCGCTCGTTAAAATTACAAATGACTTACTTCTAGCTTCTGACCAAGGCTGTATCTCAATACTAGTGTTACTTGATCTCAGTGCTGCGTTCGACACTAGATCATAAAATACTCCTAGATCGACTACAGAATTACATTGGTATCCAGGGACAGGCATTACGGTGGTTTAGGTCGTATCTATCAGACCGTCACAATTTTGTTTATTTAAACGGGGAAAAATCTAAGATAACAATAGTAAATTATGGAGTGCCTCAAGGATCTGTGTTAGGCCCTCTGCTATTTTCAATATACATGCTGCCACTTGGTAATATTATAAGAAGACATGGAATTAGTTTCCACTGCTATGCCGATGATACTCAATTATATATTTCAACACAACCAGATGAAAACTCTAAATTATCCAATCTGACAGAGTGTGTTAAAGAAGTAAAACATTGGATGACTAGTAATTTTCTTCTATTAAATTCAGATAAGACTGAAGTATTACTTATTGGGTCAAAATCCTGTACACAGAATCTCTCAGACTACAATTTGCATTTAGAAGGATGTACTGTTACTCCATCCTCGACAGTTAAAGACCTGGGTGTTATATTAGACAGCAACTTGTCCTTTGAAAATCATATTTCATATGTTACAAAAACAGCCTTCTTCCACCTCAGAAACATTGCTAAGATACGGAATATGTTATCTGTTTCAGATGCAGAAAAGTTAGTTCATGCTTTCATGACGTCTAGACTAGATTACTGTAATGCATTACTAGCTGGTTGTCCTGCTTCCTCAATAAACAAGCTACAATTGGTACAAAATGCAGCTGCTAGAGTTCTTACCAGGTCAAGAAAATATGATCATATAACACCAATTTTATCATCTCTTCACTGGTTACCTATTAAGTTCCGTATCGATTATAAAGTACTGCTAATGACCTATAAGACTCTAAATGGTTTAGCTCCTGTGTACTTAACCGACCTTTTATCGCCCTACAATCCTTCACGCTCTTTAAGATCACAAAACTCTGGACTTCTGGTTGTACCTAGGATAGCTAAGTCCTCTAAAGGAGGGAGAGCGTTTTCACATTTGGCTCCTAAACTCTGGAATAGCCTTCCTGATAATGTTCGGGGCTCAGACTCGCTCACCCAGTTTAAATCTAGATTAAAGACACATCTCTTCAGCCAAGCATTCACATAATCCATCTCATATCAGATCAATTGCACATGACTATCTTTGCTTAATGTTATGAACAGCAGCTATGCTAATTATTCTCCATTTGCTTTTCTGTTTTACCTCGGGACGCCCGTCCCGAGGTGACTAGAGAGTACATCAGTTTCAGTTTGGATCCAGCCTCTTAAGAAGACCTCAGATGACTAAAACTTTGGAAGAGACGGCGCCAACTCCTGCGATGACTTCAGAAGATGCAACATCTGGATCAACACGCACATTCACATTCTATAAATCCTAATTATTGTTAATATGTAATTCATTTTTCCAGGAGCTCTTTGCTTCTACCTCCAATTACATTGCTAACAGTGATTGTATGTTAATCGCCTAAATTATTACATTATTAGCTAACTGCAGTCTCCAAATTGTAATGTTGATATGCTTTCTCTGTAAAGCTGCTTTGAAACGATATGTATCGTGAAAAGCGCTATACAAATAAATGTGAATTGAAATTGAATAGAATAGCTAGTCAAGCAAACACACTCTGTAGAGCAGTTTGTCCATTTAGGGCTACTGTAGAAACATGGCGACGCAAAATGGCGACTTAATATTTAAGGGGACCCGCGGTGTATAAGATAGAAATGGCTCATTCTAAGGTAATAAAAACATAACGGTTCATCATGTAAGGTCTTTATACACCACTGAAAACATATTATATTGCATTTCTGTCAATAGATGCTCCTAAAATTTACACATTGCACCTTTAAATTTACTCTCCTGTCCTAAAAATGAAAAAAAAGTGAAATGCAAACTCTAAATATTACGCAAACCCACAATAATTAAATGTTAAATAACGCAAATATACTTTATGTATTAAATCTCACTTTATTAACCATTGATGATCCAATTCAACTATACTAATAAGCAAAAATGATGATATATATAGTCATTTTTGCTTATTAGTGTTACTTCAATGATACTTCAATGTCATTCAATGATCACATTGAAGCTATTTATGGGAAAATATCGAACTCTTAGATCAAATTTTAAATATTTGATAAAAAATTTTAAATTTTACATAAGAGCAGTATTTATTTGGGATAAAACTTTGAGCATTTTGATTAGGGGAACAGTATCAAATGTGAACAGATAAACTGACACTGAAAACTAGACAAAAGTTTAAAACAGCAGCGTTTAACTTAATATTTCGCTACACAAAAGAAGATGTGAAATGCTGCACTGGGATTTTTTTTTTCTTTGTCTGAATAAATTGATTCACTAAAATGAATCACACTTTTCAATGCTAAATAAGGGAGAGAGGGCGGTTACTAGTACCTGGAAAGGTTACACTATTTTTAAAATGGTTAAGCTACTAAATGAGGTGGTTAATTTAGTACGTTTAAATAGTTACTTTCCAACACTGATGGGCATAATGAGATTAAGCTCTCAGAAGCAGTGTGCATGTGCTCAACATAAACAACACAGAGAACTGAGACCTATCCGCTTTACAAATACATTCATTTCTCTTACAACAACACACAATAACCAATAGGGAATAGGTCACAAAGTTTGATATGACTAACTAAACAAACTAAGGCCGATGAATAGGCCTTGTCCACAAGACAACAAGCGGCTTTGTGATTCAAGATCTGGATGCTGCTTGTTTCGTTGGCCCCATTTCTGCTTTGACAACAGCTATTATGTCTTAAAGCGAACCCACAAAGCTTTCACAGGCCCATCATCTTCACATATACCAAGGCTGTGAGAGATATCAGCGGAGACAGAGTGGGAAAAGGGAACAAAATCAGCAACATAATCCGGACGAGGATCAAAAGGCTTGGATTGGATTATTTTCTATTGCATCACAGGCCTGAAAGACCTATTAGATCAAAGGCCGAGATTTTTGGGAGGAGAATAATATCTGAATGCATTATTGAAGTGCGGAGACAGGAGTGAGAAGATGAAGACGGATCCGGTGTCATAACGGTCTGGCGGGGGAACGGCGGCGCGGTCCATGGCGGTGAAACCCGATCCCGAGCGGCATTGTGCGGCCACGTTTGTTTGGATTCAAAGCATAGGAGGAACTATAAGACCGATCTGGTAACAGGATCGGCCCATGACTGATAGTAATTACTTGCTGTCTACACGTTTAATAATTGAACGTAATTTCAGATCCAGCACTTTCCAAAGGAAGAGAATGGCATGCTGTCAAACGCTCACGGTACAGGATCTGTGCTGTTCTTAAAGTCACCATGAAATCAAAATCGACATTTTTGTTTGTTTGTTTATTATAAAAGATTTATCCATGCAAATCAACAATTTTTTTTAATTCATGTGCCTTAAGAGATCTTTAATCAAAATAACTTCCCCTCCCTCTCGCAGCGACATCTCTTCTCTGATGACGAGGGCGGGGCAACCTGTCACTCACATGAGATCCACCAATAGCAAACCACAACCATCCAATCAGTTCACATAGACAAAATTAAGCCCCGCCCTACATTTTTTCTCACTCGAGAAGCGTTTCACATCATAATAGGGAAGAAAAGCCTACCACAACTTCCGTTTCTTGCCAACTTTAACACAGCAGGACCATCTAAATCTGCTTAGCCCCAACACCAAATCCTTAAATTAATGTTCGTAAAAGAAACATCGCATATCTGTTCTATAAAAACATTGACAGATGAAATGTAATGAAATAATAACAAAACTGTTTGTAGTTCCCCGTTTCTGACCCAACAGAGCCAAGAAAAGCAAACCAGACATCAGAGGATTGGGTGAGTTATGAGGTCTCAGGGTGATGTCATTTCCTGTTTTTGCACCTTAAGCTTTAAGCAAACTGACAGTAATGAGGAAGAGGACAACACAGGTGTTTAAATATGTAAAAGAATAACTTTCTTAATGTTCCCCGTCTTCTTGAACACGATTCACCAGTGCGCAGGGTTGCCAAGTCCATGGTTTTCTTTCCCTGCAGAATTTGGCTACTTTTAAACTGATTTTTTCCCACTTGTGGGTTTAAAGTTTTACTTGACTGAAATGCTTGTATTTTACAACATCTATACGAGTTTTGTGAGGAAGGGCACTGGTAGGGAGCTCCTTTATGAAAACAGACAGTTTATGTTTACTACTAGGGCCATTCTACAGAATTGGTCCAAACTGCTGTCCCACAACCAAAAAACACATTTAAAAAGCATTTAAATATTCAAATTTGAGGTGTTTACTAAGATCTTTCTATTGAATCCCACAATAATATTTAAAATATCAGTAAGGTTAATATACTGTATATAAAATCATCATTTATTGGGTAGGTTCAACTGGGAGGTGGCTGTCCCGAACCCGAACCCCCAAATTTCAACTTGTCAAAATGATATTGAAATAATTTTTGCATTTTTTTCCAAATCATGAAACTTTATGTAAAAAAACGTGTCCCGCATTTTCATGTCACTACCGAAACAGTGTATGTTTTAGTCCATTGGCTGAGACTGATTTTAACACACTTCTACATTTTTGATCAGGAAATATTCCTGTGTCCCTCCCTCTCATAGCCTCTCTTTCACAGTAGATAGATCCATCATTTTGAGTTAAATGTGTTCAAAAGTCAGAAAATCTGCGTGTAGCTTTAAGGAACATCACTACCAAAACTTTTTTCTGCCATTAAGCAAACTTTTTTGAGTGTTATTCTATAAAATTTAGTTTTTATGTGTGTACAACTGTTCAGAACTGTGCTAGCTAACCATGTGCTGATTAGCATCTTTGAGCTAGGCTTAAAAGTGTCTAAAATCACTACCAAAACAGTCACTTCTGAAACGTGGTGAAGTTTCGGTTGTGACGTCATTGTTTTTTGAGTGTTATTCGATAAAAAATTTTTTTTTTCTGTGTACAACTGTTCAGAACTGTGCTAGCTAACCATGAGCTGATTAGCATATTTGAGCTAGGCTTAAAAGTATCTAAAATCGTCACTACTGAAATAGTCACTTCCGAAACACGTGGTGAAGTTTCGGTTGTGACATCATTGTTATCCGAGTGTTCTTCAATTAAAATTTCATTTTTTTTTCTGTGTACAACTGTTTGGAACTGTGCTAGCTAACCATGAGCTGATTAGCGTCTTTGAGCTAGGCTCAAAAGCATCTAAAATTGTCACTACCGAAACAGTCACGAACGCAACATGTAGTGAAGTTTCACTTGTGACATCGTTTTTTTGAGTGTTATTCGATAACATTTTGTTTTTTTCTGTGTACAACTGTTCAGAACTGTGCTAGCTAACCTTGTGCTGATTAGCATCTTTGAGCTAGGCTCAAAAAGAACTAAAAGTGTCACTTCCGAAACGAGTCACAACTGAAACATGTCATCATTGTTTTGGAAGTGACAAAAGGGAACACATAATCATTTATTTTGGGGAAATAAACAAAATTTTAGTACAGTTATGCAAATCATTAGTATTTTAATATGTTTTAGTATGTGAGTTAAAATTAATGTGATGTGGTCACTACCAACACATTACTGTCACTACCAAAAATGTGCAGTCACTACCGAAACATGGGATGTTTCGGTATATTGAATGATCAACTAAGATGTTATTATAGTGTTTGATACAATGTATATTCAAACTAATGAATCCTTCACTTTGAAATCAGTATGATAAACTTTATGACTTTTACAAAGAAAGATTGGATTCAAAATACAACAAATCTCATAAATTACACTTGAAATATTGTTAAAATTGTAATTGTTATTGATTTACCTGTGAAAACTTTAAAAAAAAAATATATATATATATATATATATATATTTACAAGGAAGATGTAAACAAAATCGTAATAGGTCAATATAACCCTTCTTATTAAATGATTTATTATTGTGTTACGGTAGTGACAAATTTGGAGAGATGAAAAATATTCCAAAACTTTCTGAAAATACAATATGAAAATTAACTGCACAATTACTAGAAATGTGTACCTTGGATATTATACAATTTGCACACATACAAAATTTGTGGAAAAAAACATTTTTTTTCAAGACGTTTCCAACTCTGACTTTGAACCAGTCCTGTAGAATAGCATATATAGTGATTTTCAAGTTGAATTGTGTGGAACGCATACAGTAACTGTAAAATATGTATTTTAGGTATGGAAGTGGCGTATTTTGAGTTTTGATATTTGGGATAGGGCTGATTTTGGGCTACTTTTAAGCAGACCTAGCAACCCTCCAAACTTGTGACAGATAATGCAATCATTTCTCATTTCTACTTTGCCGAGACATTTGACTCCATTTTGGATTGTGGCAGAATCGTCGCACCTCATAATCTGTAAAGAAAATCTGCGGCCGTGCGCGTGATTCAGAGGCAACGAGTCAATTTGAATCACCTTTCATTTGCAAAGTAGATGGTTATCGTGTTATGTGGAATGGTAAACAGTGTCAAGAGTCTTGAAAGGTCACGTCAGAAACATGCTATCGTGTTTTCGAGAAGCATATACATTACCAAGATTGGAGTAAATGATAGCATACCAACTCAACACCATTTTAAACAAGAAAAATGATAGTAATTGTACTTTAAACACTATAAACCCAACGGACAAGAGAACCTGAATTAAATTTGAACAGCCTTTTTTTGGTAGCCGCACATCACATCTCAAGCAGCAATCAGAGGGAGAGCTGGAGCAGGAAGGGAATAAAGTGTATTTTATTAATCAGAGGCTGTTTGTTGTGCATCTCTCACAGGTCCTCCATCATGAGCGCAATCAGGCCGTTCGTCTGCAGGCTAATGTTCTGTTTGTGTTGGTCGCCGTCGAGCAGATGCGGAGGGCCGTCTGGGGCTGTGAGACGCACACAATCGTCAGGCCAGGTGGGAAAACGGAGAGGAAAGCCGATTGTACGCTGGAGGAGTGAGAACATACACACATACTTATAGAGTGACATGAGTAATCAAGCTCAGATTAAATGTGACCCAACTGTACCCCATCATAGTGAATGTATTGAATAACATGAGAGGAGGAAAAAAACGTGTCTTGCATAATATGTATAACTTCTACAGTATGACATTATTGCAGAATATTTTTTTTGTGTGAACTTCTCCGCAGGGATGTGATTCGTAGAGGAAAAATTTTGCTTTAATGCATTTAGTGGTGTTTATTGAATCAGCACAGTGCTGTTTGCTAAATAAAGCATCATTGTTATTATTGCTCATATTTACGGTTAGTGATTCGAACAAACCTCTAACACTATTAAACTTCAGTTTGTGCTGCAAACGTCAAATCTTGTGGATTGTTGCAGCGCATGTGCTGTTACTTTTCTAACCAATCAACTTCACTTGCACTGTAAACCCTAACGCTCAAAATAATTTATTGAGTAGGACAAACTTAAATTAAACAAATTAGTTCAGTCAGATTAACTTTTATGAGTATTTAGCACTTTCTTTTTCTTTCAAGTTCACAGAACTAATATATTTTAAGTAAACTGAACTGTTTCATTGTTTTGAGATTTATGAACTTATTTATTTTAATTTAGACAAACTTAAGTTTAACTGAAACTGGCTGGGATTTCTATTTCCCAGAATGCCTTGCCTATGGCACTCAAAAGGGAGAATAAATGCTAAAATTAAGTGTTATATAATGTTTTTTGTGCAAGATTAATGCTAAGTGGGAAATTTAGAAGTGATTAATGTTTTGTTATGCTAATTTAGAAGCATGCGGCTTGGTTTGCTGCACCATGTTATCGTTAACATGTTAGCAAATTAGCAAGTTAGCATTTTCTGAATTAGCTAGCTATGTTTACTCTAATAAAAATGTTCACATTGAGGTTAGATGAAAATTTTAAGTTAAAGGGTTAGTTCACCCAAAAATGAAAATTCTGTAATTAATTACTCACCCTCATGTCGTTCCACACCTGTAAGACCTTCGGAAAACAAATTAAGATATTTTTGATGAAATCCGATGGCTCAGTGAGGCCTGCATTGCCAGCAAGACAATTAACACTTTCAATGCCCAGAAAGTTACTAAAGACGCATTTAAAACAGTTCATGTGTCTACAGTGGTTCAACCTTAATGTTATGAAGCGATGAGAATACTTTTTGTGTGCCAAAAAAACCCCAAAATAACGACTTTATTCAACAATATCTAGTGATGGGCGATCTCAAAACACTGCTTCATGAAGCTTCGAAGCTTTACAAATCTTTTGTTTCTAATCAGTGGTTCGGAGCGTGTACCAAACTGCCAAAGTCACGTGATTTCAGTAAACGAGTCTTCATTACGTCATAAGTGTTTCGAAAATTTCAACGGTTCACCACTGACTTTGGCAGTTTGATTCACGCTCCGAACCACTGATTCGAAACAAAAGATTCGTAAAGCTTCAAAGCTTCATGAAGCAGTGTTTTGAAATCGCCCATCACTAGATATTTTGTCATTATTTTGATTTTTTGGCACACAAAAAGTATTCTCGTCGCTTCATAACATTGAGGTTGAACCACTGTAGTCACATGACTGTTTTAAATATGTTTTTAGTAGCTTTCTGGGCAACGTGTTAATTATCTTGCTGTCAATGCAGGCCTCACTGAGCCATCGGATTTTACCAAAAATGATCTTAATTTGTGTTCTGGAGATGAACGAAGGTCTTACAGGTGTGGAATGACCTGAGGGTGAGTAGCTGACAGAAAATTTTAAACCCTTTAAATGTATGAATTAGTGTACTCAAACATTTCAAGTGAAGAACAATTAAAATATGTGAGTACAAAATAAAAATCTGCCAGTTCTGCTTACTTAAACTTTGAATTTCTTAACTTATTTGGGTTTACAGTGTGGTAGACCATAAATGGTCAAGAAAGGATGTAACCTGAATCATGTCTCGGGATCTAGAGACTTGATTTGAGCTGCAATCCTCAGAGATCATGGGTTCGATTCCCTGCTATGCATCAACAGATCAAATTTATACCCTGAATGCAATCTAAAAAGCGTCTGCTAAATGCATGAATGTAAATGTAAAAGTAACGCCCTAATAATCACCTAACACCACACTAAAAACACTCCAACAGCCAATAGGAGCTCACTTAATAAAGTTAGACTGTTCTTCTTACAGCAAGTGTCATAATGTGACAGAACATGTTCCTTTTATAATCAAAGCTGTTTAAACTGCTGTTTATATGACTTGAATGAACCCATTCAGTCATCAAAACATTGCGTTGAGAGAAGTTTACTTTGAACTTGAATAATCTATCACGGATTTGATTTCAAACTGCATTGATGATGCAACAATGTTTAACTTTATTCAAATGAGCCAATAGTTGCTCGCACTCAATTCATTAACTCTCATTAAAAATGAATGATTTCTGGTCACTTTAAATCACTGCCAATGTGAACGCTCGCTTAGGTTGTTATTAATGGTGCCCTGTGAAAAATAATTTTTCTAAGTTGTAAAAAATTGGAGATTATTGGAGTATATCTTACAAGAAACCACCATTTCAGTTTCTTATACTTCAAAATTTCATGTAAATTCACACTGCAAAAAGTATATTTGTCTTGTTTTCCAGTACAAATATCTAAGCATTCTTAAATCAAGATTTTTCACTCAAAAAAATGTATCAAAATAAAGTGAGTTTGTTAAAATCAAAAACAAATATCTGACAATGGGGTCAAAAAAATAAACTTAATTCACAGATAAAACTAGATAATTTCTCTGCATAAACTATTTTTTTTTAGAAAATAAAACTTAATATCTAAAATATTTTTGTCTTGTTTTCCGGTACAAATATCTAAGCATTCTTAAATCAAGATACATTTACTTGAGATGCAAAATTACTTTAGATATTAAGCCTTCTTTTCTAAAGATGCATCAAAATATAGTGAGTTTGTGCTTAAAACAAGAACAAATATCTGCCAATGGAGTCAGAAAAATCTGCTTAATTCAAAGATAAAACTAGATTATATTTCTGACCCCATTGGCAGATATTTTTTTTACTAGAAAATAAGACAAAAATACTGAATGAAAATTGTTTTTACACCAATTTTCCGCAGTGAATGTAATGCATTTGCATCTATAATGCTTTTATCTGAAGCAACCTTTAATGCATTATATAAATATCCAGAGGAATCGAACCCACGACCTTGGCATTGCTAACACCCCCCGTTTAAACGCATTTAATAAAGTGCTACATAAGATGCTTGATCTTGACCCGCAGATGAAAATGTTCTCAAATGCATGCTGGTGGATTTCAGTCTCCCGCCGGTTTTGAACACATGTTGTTGGTGAAGTAAGCAGCTTAAGCGTTGAACCTGAACCCAGGTGACAGGCCCTGTGCACCGCAAAGCCTCGATACATTATCTGTCCTCCGGCTTCTTGTGGTTTTAAATGACTGCTTTCCATTGTGAGTGTTTCAGTGTGTTCCAGAGAGAGAAAGGGAAAAATGAAACCCAACTGGTTTTGGGAATAATAGAAGTGGCGAGTGGCCATGTCTGTTTCAGAGAGCTGAATGGTGTTCCACGAGCGATGACGAGCTAAACACACACTCCTGATCTGACCCCGTCATGGGTCGGGACACTGGAGAAACCATCCCATTGGTCCGACACAAAGAGGTAGATTAAAAAGAACAGAACGAGATGTCAAACACACCACAACAAAAAGACTCGCCATCAGCCCTTAGTGTAATTCTAGCTGCATCAAAGGCATTATAAGTGACATTTCTTGACCTCAACTTATACAATACAGTTCTGTGTATTTTTTTTTTTGAAAATGTATTCGCACAAGATCTCTTTCACTGTTTATTAAAACAGCGGAATTTTGTTAGTTTGCATCTTGGTTTCTAATAAGATGCTTCTTGATAACCCTTTGGATTTTATCTCTTCCAAAGAAAAACCACAATGCTATGTGTACACATTCCAAGACAGAGTCACTTCAACTTGTAAACAGTGATCTAATCAAATGGTTTTTGATTTCTCGTAACGATTTACAGTAGATTCCCAAGAACAATATCTTAACAGTGTAAATTGATGCTTAAATGAGGATAAGCATTTTTCAGCAGTTACTGCTGAGTCATAATACCAGTTTAGTTACTAATACATGAAAAAACATCATATCCAAGCTATTAATAAGAAAATAAAGCACTTTAATGTTCATGAATTCTTTGCTTGCACATCAGAGAAACAAGATCAGAGAAATGTAGCTTTAGCTTCTTTGAAAAAAAGTTTTGAGTTGAGTCCACAAACGTAAAAAATTCATCACAAACAGATCTGAACAAATCAGTTGGAGGAACCGAGACATTTTGGGGCTCAAGAGATTAGGGATGCACGATATATCGGACACCATATCGGTATCGGCCGATATATATGTTCCTTTTTATTGTTATTGATAAGAAAAGAACTTTTGTTTTCGTAATCAGGCTCTGTAAAAAGTTTAATTTAGATTTATCGGCCAATATATCGGTTATCGGATTTCACATATAAAGAATTATCGGTTATTGGTATCGGCCAAAATTTTCATATCGGTGCATCCCTAGAAAACACAAACGACTTCTGTTAATCACTGAGAAATAATTGATTTCTCATCTCTTTTGGAAAGGTGATGACAAACTTGAGGAGCATAACATCTGAACGGGAACAGCTTTCCACAGGGAGAACCATGTTCTTGTAAATAACTGCATTGGGCTTCAAAGACAGGCATATAAAAGAGGTTTGACAATTTGACACAACACACTGCTGAGGGCACCATTGTAAGATACATTAAAAGCATGTTGGGCAGCGAATGCAAATAGCAAAATCTTCAAATTTTGCAGCGATCTTGTCAATATATATATATATATATATATAGATTTCATCATAGTTATAAAACATACTGTATGCACAATATATACATTTTTTATACTTAAAGAGATATTAAGATGCACAAAACACATTGTAAACAGAATAATTTGGGCAGTACGAGCAGTCTTTTGCTGAGCAGGCAAGTGTCATATGTTTGAAATCTCCATTGGGTTCTTGTCCACCATTTCATGGTTGAGTTTTAAAGGAATCTCGATGTCTAATCTCTTCTTTTTCGGCTTTCTTTTCTTGCAGCAAATGAATGTCACCAATGACACAACGGTCAGAAACAGTCCGAGGCAGGTAGTCGTCAGCGCAAGCAATACCACTTGCAACTCGCGGCACGGATTTGGCACTCGATCACCCTCCCTCCCTTCCTTAACTGGAGGATCCTCGCCGTGGTCAATATCTACCACTCTGGGCAACAAGCTCTGAACGAGAGTCTCATTGCTGACCGTTTCATTCACAAACAGGTTGACCAGTACAGTAGAGTAGAGTTCTGGTTGACCGTGATCCCTGACTTTGACCCACAAACTATATAGTCCTCGATTGTTCAGGGCTTTCCTCAAGGTGATGTTCCCCGTGTACGGGTCGATGTCAAACGATCCCGGTTCTCCGTCTGTCCTCTTGATGATGCTGTAAGCAATAACAGCGTTCATTCCCGTGTCCCGGTCCACCGCGTAGACTTCCGTTATAGACGTTCCCGGAAGCGTGTTGGGAAGCACCAGCATGTATGACTGGTTTGACTGGGGGAAAAGAACAGTCGGAGGGTTGTCGTTGACATCTAGGAGGAGAACGGTCACCATTGTGATGCAAGAAAGAGCCGGTTCGCCTCCGTCGATAGCCTCGATCCAGACATAGTACGTCCCCTGCTGCTCCCGATCCAGAGAGGTCTTGGCCCGCAACGCTCCTCGTCCGGTGTCAATTACGAAGATGTCACTCCCATTGAGGATGGACAAAGCCACCCATCCGTTCTCCCCGGCGTCCGCATCCGTGACCGTGAGCACGCCGATCTCCCCGAATCCTGGAAAGTTCTCTGGCACAAAGAAGGTGAAATCCTTGTTGATGAAGCGAGGACTGTTGTCATTGCGATCCCGCACGGTGATAATCACAGTAGCGATTGACTCCTTTCTCGGCGTCCCGCGGTCTACGGCCCGCACCATGAAGCGGTACGTCTCCTTTTCCTCGCGGTCAAGAGACGTGGACACCGTCAACACCCCGGTTGACCTATCCAAGTCAAAAATGGTGGGAGCGTCGGCACCGAGTAGGTAATAAACCTCGCCTCTGCTTTCACTGTCCGCATCGGTCGCCTGAAGCTGAGCGAGGAACGTGTTCGGTGGGTTGTTCTCCTCCACGGTGACGTCAATGAAGGACTGCTTGAAAACCGGAGCGTTGTCGTTAACGTCCAACACGTGGACCTTCACTACGGTATTAACTACTAATCCATGAGCATTACGGACCACAACAACCATTTCATAATCCTGTTGCTGCTCATAATCCAGTACTTCAGTGGTCTCAAGCAAGTACTCGTTTTTGAAGCGTTCGTACGGTACAAGCCTAAACGGACCCGTACCTTCTAGAAGACACTCTATCTTCTGTTGTGGCTCAGTGTTTTTGATGGTAAAAAAAGCAATGGGTGAAAACGGTGGCTCTGATTCACTTAAACTCACAACCCCGTCCTTCTCAGACGCGATATAACGCGGTATAACCGCCGGAGGGCCGGAAAGCTGTCTGATGACGTGAATGGTAACCGTTGCAACTTCTGGAATACATGTCGGCCCATTGGCCAGTACGGTTAGTTTGTAGAGCTTTCCGGTATTGTTGTCTATCTTCCCTGCTAGTTTAAGAACCCCTGTGATTGTATCCAAATGAAACAGGTTTCTGCTTTCTTGGGAGACCCGTTCGCTGAAGGTGTACGTGATCAAGGCGTTGGCCCCCTCATCCGGGTCGTAGGCTTGTAGACGAGCCAACTGCATGCCCTTAGTGGCGTTTCCATAAAGGGTAACGTTAACTTGTGACTCTGTAAACTTGGGGCAATTGTCGTTGACGTCCGTGATGATAATCGTCAGAGTGGCAGTGCCCAGAAGTGGCGGAGAGCCTCCGTCCTCGGCTATAATCTCAGTCACATACTTCGCTTGAGTCTCCCTATCAAGATACTCGATAATGATGAGAAAGGGCGTCAGTTCTCCCCCTTCGTTCTCTTCTACATCTAATGTGAAAACCCCATAGTCGTTAACTAGCCAGTACGTCTGAACGCCATGAATCCCGATGTCGGGATCCACTGCTGATTGCTCCACTGCGAACCTGGCGTTGACCGGTGCGTTCTCTGGCACGAACATCGTGATTTCGTTAACGGGGAAGTGTGGACGGTTATCATTGACATCCTCGATGATGATCTTAATCTTAACCAGCTGAAAATACTGCTGAGGAAGGATTAACACATCCAGAAAGATTGCACAGCCCTGGCCCTCGTGGGACTCGGCACACAGAGCCTCTCTGTCGATCTCCACGGCAGATGTGAACAGCTCCCCCGTCGTGTTGTTCAGACTCACATACTGCTGGCCGGCCGTTTTTTGCTCCAGATTAAACGAGCGAGGGGGATCGCTGGAAAGATCCAAGTTTAAGTCCTTACTGATAGCCCCTATGAGTGTCCCTTTAGGTAATCCTTCTTTTATCTTATAGATGAGGTGACTGAAATTTGAAGAGCAGGAGAGAGGACTGGTGTACAGGAGGAGAATGAACAAACCCTGAAAATAAACAACAGAAATGATTTAATAGGAAGCAACAGAAATATAAGTAAAGTAAAAAACATCATGCTTTAAAATCAAATTGAAAGTATGCATAAAAATAAGAAAGCAAAGATGATAAATTATACATTAAGCACAGTTTAACACTTATGTGTGTGATCATTTGGAGATGGTTGGACTAAATCTACATCAAACCCTACTGATATGACAAAATATTTACCCATTTATTTACCATAATTTCTGTCATAATTTCTATAGTTATTTTACTAAGGTAAAATATTAATATGTAAACCTCTTTCAAACAGTGTACTATGCTTCTAGAATCTTTCTCTCAGTTTAATTTATTTGGTGATGACACCACAGTTTTAACTAATAACTAATGTTTTTTTGACAAACTATGATTATTATAAGGGATTGCAATATATATATATATATATATATAAATAATTCAATTAGTGTAAAATCCATCCTGTGATTCACAGACATATATAAGTATTAGGATGGATTTGGATCATATAAAAATCTTAAAGATATTATTAAGAAAACTACAGATACTATCAAGAGAATTTGATGTCATGATAATTCAGTTTTCCTTGAGTTTAAGAAACTTACCCATATCTCTCCTTTGCTGCTTAGGCAGGTTCCTCTTTTAGTGTTCCACATGTTTCCCGTTCAGTGTTGGCGTCACAGGGAACGGGAGCGGGATGAGTTCACAGTAGCAGCCGCATTCTGAGCGCCGGTGAGCGGCTGAGTTCTCACTCGCTGCCCGATGCGCGACTGACGCGCTCTACTCATTCATCTGACTGATACGCTGCAGACACGCCCACCGCATGCTAATGAGGTCTGGCGCGACCAACCAGCGTTGACGCAGAGGGACAAGTCTGGAAACACCTCATTTGCAAGTCAAATCACGTTTATATATGTTTAAATAGTTTTAGCCTGAATGATTTATTATTTTGTGGTTAAGAAAACACCAGCATGACAGGAGTGAAGTTATTCTCTTTTCTCTACATTTATGAATTATTATAATAATTCTGTTCTGTAGTTTTACTCTTAGAGGCAGCTGATAAATTCATAATGTATATGGTTATGTAGAGTTCACTTCTCTTCTTTACAAGAAACTTTTTTGACTTTTTCTAGAGAAAAGTTTTTGATGTCTCATTAGGTTCTTCAGATCAGTATTTTTAATATTGCATACAACTCTGAAACCTTAGAGAAAAGGTACAGCAAATATGCATGAGTAGTTACTGCACAGATCAATACTGCGGTAACAAAATAAGTTCCTAGTGGAAGTAAAGCAAAAGAGAGCACGTACGCTTTTACAGCCCTGCGGTTGAGATTACATTAACCCTCCATTTACATAAAACTCACAAGCTGATAATAAATATGACTCTCTTTCTTTGTCTCTGCCACACTTGCTGAACAATTTCTTGTAGAACTAAACACTTATTTCCTCCCAGAGCATCACATTAGTGATAATGTGAGGATTAGTGTTAAAGAAGAAAGAAGCTGCTGAATGTACAGGGTGAACCATCAGCGTAACCTTCACCCAAATCAACTTCTCTTAATCTGAGCGTTTTTAACCACATCAACAGATGCTGACTTTGATTGAGAACATACTGTCCATCTGACAGAGTAACCACACACAACCGCTCTGAGCTTTAACTCTGTGATTACACACAATCCCATGGAACATCACATGATGTTTAACATTGACATAAACCGTTGACATGTTTTTTGCATTGCAGGTGGTAAAATGTATCTCTTTTACATTCACATACATTCAAATAGCCATGAAATCAAAATGGACTGTTTGTATTTTTGTTTATGGGATATTGCAGTGTTTATTATAGCCGAAGGGGCCGTTCACACAGAACGCGTTTTTCCATTCCAATGCGCTACTTTTCCATTGCTTTTCTATGTAAACATGCGCTAGACGGACGTGTATGATCGTTACACTCGCGGCTCGCACATGAGCGTCGCGTTTTTAAGACGCCGTGTCAAGTTAAAAGAATTTCAACTTTTACACGCTCATCAAAGTCAATTCCAAAACAGTGGACCAATCAGAAGAACTCGGAGGCGGGGCAAGCGTTGCGAGCTTCTGTTTACAGTAGCAAGTTGGCATGGCAACTGTTTTATTTGGTCTTTATTGCCGTTACTGCATCACGTCTCAAAAGCGCGTCTCGAGACCCTCGCGTTGTGCGCAGCGCTTTTTTAAAACAATTTCTGAGCACTGCGTCTCGCGTTTTTAGATGCAAAGACACATTCTGTGTGAACGAGCCCTTATTCTGATGCAAGATTACGAGGAACAATTTAAAAAATAATGACATGCACGGATAAATCATTTAGGGGCCGTTCACACAGAACGCGTTTTTCCATTCCAATGCGCTACTTTTCCATTGTTTTTCTATCTAAACGCGCTAGACGGACGTGTATGACCGTTACGCTCGCGTCTTGCGTCTTTTGCAGCGTCTCGTGCATGACATGGCAAACTATAAAAGTGGTGCTCAAGTTAAAATCAGTTCAACTTTTAAAATAACGCATATCGAGACTTTGCGTTTTTTCCCCATTTCACTCCCCGCGTCTCATGTTTTTCAAAGCAAAAACTGTGTCTCGCTAAAAACGCCAGATGCAGCGCTCAGGAATGTTTTTTAAAAAAGCGCAGTCCAGAACGCAAGGGTCTCGAGACGCGCTTTTGAGACGTGATGGAATAACGGCAATAACAGAAACAATACAAATAAGCAAACAGCAGAATAGATATATACTATTCCGCCATGTTGCCGTCAAATAAAACAGTTGCTATGCCAACTTGCTACTGTAAACAGAAGCTCGCAACGTTTGCCCCGCCTCCGAGTTCTTCTGATTGGTCCACTGTTTTGGAACTGACATTGATGAGCGGCGCTGCGTGTAAAACTTGCAATTCTTTTAACTTGACGCAGCATCTTAAAAACGCGCCGCTCATGTGTGAGGCGCTGCAAAAGACGCGAGAGTAACGGTCATACACGTCCGTCTAGCATGTTTACATAGAAAAACGATGGAAAAGTAGCGCATTGGAATAGAAAAACACGTTCTGTGTGAACGGCCCCTAAATGATTTATCCGTGCACGTCATTATTTTTTAAATTGTTCCTCGTAATCTTGTATCAGAATAAGGGCTCGTTCACACAGAACTAAAAATGCGAGACGCAGCGCTCAGGAATAACTTTAAAAAAAGCGCTGCGCAGAACGCAAGGGTCTCGAGACGCGCTTTTGAGATGGGATACAATAACGGCGAAAACGAACAAATAAAACAGTTGCCACGCCAACTTGCTACTGTAAACAGAAGCTTGCAACGCTTGCCCCGCCCCCGAGTTCTTCTGATTGGTCCACTGTTTTGGAACTGACATTGATGAGCGGCGCTGCGTGTAAAAGTTATGCCGTCTTTAAAACGCGACGCTCATGTGCGAGGCGCTGCAAAAGATGCCAGACGCGAGCGTAATGATCATACACGTCCGTCTAGTGCATGTTTACATAGATAGATGTTTACATAACTTCCCCTCCCTCTTGCAGCAACATCTCTTCTCTGATGACGAGGGCAGGGCAACCTGTCACTCACATGAGATCCACCAATAGCAAACCACAACCATCCAATCAATTCCCAACGGACAGAATCAAGCCCCGCCCTACATTTGTTCTTGTTAGCGAAGCCGTTTCACGCCGAAATATGTCGAAATAATGCCGATTTTATGAGTTTACACAGTCAATGATTAGTGGAACGTGAAGCGATGTAGTTGCAATCTCACCTGCACCCACTCACAACCACAAACCAGAAATGAGACACAAATATCTGGATCTTGTTCAGTGATGATTTGATTCACCTGAGCAAACAGCTCTCAAACAAATACTCACTATAATTATGTTCATTGTCGTTTTAGCTGCAGGCCAGGATGAGTTCGTTCAGTCGGTTATGGGTAGAGTTGCAACACACAAGGTATGTCACTGCACGTCTGTACACAATATTGTATGTTTGATTTCAGCTCTGCATATTTTTAAAGTTTATCATGTAGATGCGATCCCGAAAATCAAAGAGTAGAATAGGCCTGTTTTATAATGTGCGTTTACAAGAACACTTCAGTTCTGATTGACTAAACCTTGAACAAATTACACCCTGAAATCAACAAAAGTGACGAGAATGACACGCATTATCTACACGGATCTCTGAATGGCTTTTGTCTTAACTCGTTTCTACAGCAGGTGTGACAGTCAGCGTGCGTCACTTTTAGTAAACTTTCTCTCGGTGTGTTTTCAGAAGGTTTCGTGAGGCGACACGCCTCGTGAGGTGTCAGCGGCTCCAGAAGAGGCGGAATAGTTCTGTTGAACAGGATTTTGGGTAAACGGTGGGTGGAACATTCAGAGCCATTTCTTACTCTTCAGTCCCTCAGGGCATGTACAGTATGAGAGTTTAACACGAGGATCATCCACATAATCAACGGACTGTTTGTAAAGCGCTTTTTCAGAATTTTTAACAGGGGGTCAATGCACGCTCTTTGTTTCATAATTTATTTTTTGCATATAGTATGTATTATCCACACTCTCTCTGACCCTTATAAAAAATAAGGGTACTTTTGCACCTTTAAGGTGAAAAGACACTCTACTGTATGTACAGTACATGAAAAAAATACTTTTAACTACTCAAGTTGCTATGAAATGGAAGTAGTGACAATTATTTTATTTTTTTTCATATTGTGATGTACATCTGAGTGAAAAATTATCCAGAAACAAAAAAGGGGACTTGTTTCTATTAATCAGATGTTACACTCTAAAAAATGTTGGGTTAAAAACAGCCCAAGTTGGGTTGAAAATGGACAGCGATTGGGTTGTTTTAACCCAGCGGTTGGGTTAAATGTTTGCCCAATCTGCTGGGTAGTTTTATTTAACTCAACTGTTGCTTAAAAATGACTGTATTTCATGCTTAAAATGAACCCAAAGTATGTTGGAAATGAACATTTATTAATAAGTTTAATGAATAATAATTAAACAATAAACATTAATAAATGTTCACCTTTTGATTATTATTGTTTCCTCTAGTAATTATGTGTCTGATTTTTAATTTCCAACATATTTTGGGTTCATTTTAAGCCAGACATATAGTCATTTTTAATTAATAGTTGAGTTAAATAAAACTGGCCAGCATATTGGTCAAACATTTAACCCAACCGCTGGATTTGTCCATTTTCAACCCAACTTGAGTTGTTTTCAACCCAGCATTTTTTAGTGTGTAATTGGATTTTGAGATGTGGACGTTGCAATTTAAAAAATAAAATATATGCATGGATTAATTGTTCGCAGTAAGATTAATAATATTCATTTAGAAAATATATAGGGTTTGAGTTTATTGCATGCCAACTTTAATTGTCATTTTCTGTGGCCGGTTGCATAAACTAAAAAAGTTAGTTGTTTTTCCTTTAAGACTCTTCATAACATTTTTTTTTAATTGGATTTAAAAAAATTAAAAGTAAGACTGATTACCCAGTTGTTTGGATTTTGAGATTTGAACATTGCATTTAAAAAATAAAACATTAAGATCAAAAATGACATGCAACTGCTAGTTGGTCAAACTAGTTCTTAAAGGGATAGTTCACCCAAAAATGAAAATTTATCTGCTTACCCCCAGGGCATCCAAGATGTAGGTGACTTTGTTTCTTCAGTAGAACACAAATGATGATTTTTAACTCCAACTGTTGCGGTCTGTCAGTCGTATAATGCATGTCAATGGGAACACAATCAATAAGAGTCAAAAAAACATGCACAGACAAATCCAAATTAAACCCTGCGGCTCGTGACGACACATTGATGTCCTAAGACACGAAACGATCGGATTGTGTGAGAAACTAAACAGTATTTATATCATTTTTCACCAGATTCAGATCTCTGGATACAGGTGTTGTGCATCAGCTGCAGGTGTGAGATGGTTCACAGGTCAAAGCATCCCAGACAGCAACATAGTGTGGCCCAGATCCGGCCCACATCTGGTACATGTGGATTACACACGGACCAGATGTGGGCCGGATCTGGGCCGACACTATGTTGCTGTCAGGGATGTCTTTATGACACACGTGTATCAAATGATCACACACAAACACCCTTCAGAACAGTGCATGCGAAGTTATAAAAGATAAACAAGAAATGTGGTGCTTTATTGTAGTTTTTGTTAGTGCTTGATGAAATCTGCATTGATTGCATTCACACATTTTCATCAGCCGTATGCTTTTATTTATTCTGAAAATGAGATGTGGGCACATGGGCTGTTTTTCTGTTTGCTGTGTGTGTGTGTGATCTCATTTAATGCTGGCTTAAGGACACAGGGATGCTGTACGGTGAAACACTGATTGCCAGTAAATGCAGCGAATGTTGCGTTAGATTTCAGGCCAGATGTCACAATACTTTGTGCTCTAGTTTTAATTAAAGCGCCTTTAAGCTACATCGATAGCAGAGCCTAGAACATATGAGAGACACGTCCCAGGATGACTCGAGGGGAACGAGGCGAGAATAACAAATATGATTTAGACTCATTTCACATCCATAAAGAGATTGAAAGTGTGCAAAGATAAACTCAATGTACGTCAGAGCCCATTTCAAACTGCAGCACACTAAAGCTTTAGCTGCTAGAGAACAGACAATTTTATGTTGTTTTTTAATTTATAAACAATTCAAACCAAAGCTGACAATCTGAATGAAAAAGCTTGGGCCATTAATTTCACACATTATACAGCATGAGCTGCATTAGCACAAGACTGAGCTGGATTTGTGATATTTAAGTCTGTGAAACATTAATGAGGCAGCACTTATGCATAAGCTGCGTCTCAAACTCTCCATTCAGTGTGGCATTTTAAAACCCAAGTGACCTGCAGGCGCCTCATTTAAAAAGAAACCGCCCTACATCTGATCTTACGATTATTTCTCAAATGTGCGCATGTGTGATTCTGAGAAACAAACGTAAAAAACATGTGGTGTACGCCTCTCTTCTAGATGTGAAATAAAATCACAAATGATCCTGAAACCAGTGTTGCCAGTGTTTTCACAACAAAACCCGCCCACTTGCTACTCAAAACTAGCCCAATCACGTTGCTAGGAAAAATCGCATTCCCGGGGGTAAAATCCACATTTTTGGCAGGGTTCCCCTGGTAAAATTCGCATTCCAGGGGTTAAATATTATGTTATTTAGGGTTGCTTCAAACAACCCGAGGCAATAGTGTTAAAGTAGCCTAATTCCGCGGGAAAAAAGCAGACTTGTCTGAAACACGTGTATTACATGTTCAGTCTATAGGTGCGTTTACAAAGTGACATCGCCATCTGCTGGCCTGGCAGCAGAACACAGCGATTTTAGTCGTTTTTACGAACGAGATCGTTTTGACAACATTGATGTCTGAAAAACATGAAAACGTTTTTTAGTACATCATTGTCGTGTAAATGTACCCTATAAAATCAAACTGCACGTTTGATAAATGAGCAAGAATCACACATGACCCCAAAGAGTTTGTACAGTTTTCAATGTGATTCATTCAAAGTGTCATTCATTCAGGAAATTTAGGCAATTTTTATTTAATTTAATTTAGTTTAGGGGAGGGTATTTTAGAGGATTTCTTGTTCGATTATTTATTGACTTCTTTATTTATTCAGTACATTTATTTTATTTGTGGGTATCTTTAGGGATTTGTTTATTTTATTTATTTATTTTTTGGGGAGGGTATTTTTGGGGATTTATTTATTTATTCATTAAATGTATTTTATTAAGGGAATTTTTATTTAATTTTATTTAATTAGTTTCTTTTAGTTGGAGGGATGGTATTTTTTATTTATGTATTTATTTGTTTATTTATTTTATTTGTGGGTATCTTTAGGGATTTGTTTATTTTATTTATTTATTTTTTGGGGAGGGTATTTTTGGGGATTTATTTATTTATTCAGAAAATGTATTTTATTAAGGGAATTTTTATTTAATTTAATTTAATTAGTTTCTTTTAGAGGGATGGTATTTTTTATTTATGTATTTATTTGTTTATTTATGTTATTTGTGGGTATCTTTAGGGATTTATGTCATTTTTTTTTTTTTTAAATTTCTTTTTTTGGCGGGGGGTATTTTTGGAGAGTTATTTATTCAGTACATTTATTTTATTTGGGGTGTTTTTTTTTTTTTTTTTTTTTAGGTATTTGTCCATTTATGTTATTTTTTTTGTTTTTGTTTTTTGGGGGGGGGGGGGGGGGGGGGGTAATTTGGGGCATTTATTTATTTTGGTTTTCTTGTGCTGTTTTTTTTTTACAATTTAATTGAATTTTGTGTCTCCAGACACTTTGCAAGTACAATGCAATTTCTTGATTTTGTTACTGTGTAAGTTCATTATCTGCTCTTCAAAAGTAAAACACAGAAACAGATGAATACTAACTAGAGATGTGAAGCTCAGACACTCACTGTTGTCTGAATAATGATTGTGCTCTGAAGCGAAACTGAATGTGGCAAGAAACCATGACTGGAATGTTTTGGCACCTTCACAAACCTTCCATTAATCACAGTTTATATACTGCTGATGTTGATTATTCCAAAATGATATACCGCTACCATGGTATTTACTATCAGTCCAATCATGGCTGTTTTGCATTTTTAGTGGTTTTACAATAGCTAATTTCACCATCTACAAAAACAGAATGACATTTTGAACTGTGTGTGTGTGTGTGTGTGTGTGTGTGTTTTGTGTTTGCGTGCCAGAGACTGATGACTCACAATCTCGTTCACACACTCCATGGATCTGCACTGTGGTGGGGTGGGATCTGGAATGCTGTTCTCTTCATTAATAATCCCTGTATTGTTTTCTTTTATGTGCTGATTAGTGTTATATATCCGGAGAAAAAGTTGCGTTCATCGAGGAACGTTCACTGACCAATCAGCTTCAAGCGCGAGGGTTTTTTGAAGCTACAGGCAAAAACATTGTTTTGTTGTTTTCATTCCCTGCTGAATTTGGACTATTTTGCTTCCATAACTCGATATATCCCATAATATAATTATTTAATCGTGCTGCCAAATGTTTTACGCACTATTGAATTAAAAATGATTTGTTTTGATAAGATCGCCTCAGACTTGGATGAGAGAAACAGTTCAGACACGCTGCCATCTGCTGGTGAAAGATGGAAAAACACTCAGTGAGCACGTTGTTCTCTTTTTAATTATAAAACAACAGTATTCATTCATGACCAACGATCACACAGACTTCGATTCATGCATTATTATATATCTTTCAATTAGACTGACCTCTGATCAGACAAATTACAAAAAACATGAACATACAAATGACAGATATAACTCGATATCTGCACACGATAAACAGCTGCTGTCACGTGATTGGCTACAAACAGTGCATCGCAATCTACACACAACGCTACTACGTACATTTCATATCACTTTTATATTTGGACTTTTTTTTTTTGCAAGTTTCATATACGCCAACAGTTCGAAGACCGACTAATTTGCATACTTCATACGTAAAATACGTACATTAAAAAATAAATATTTTAACAAAAATAGCACAGGTCAAATATAACATCTACACATTACAGTACTTAATTTCTCCTGAGTCCCATGTATTTGGATATTTTTAACAGGAAGAGCATTTAATGAGAGGATTATATATATATATATGTTAGACATTTATGTACAAAATGTAAAAAGAAGGGGGGAAAAAAAGAAAATTGCATAATGCATGGTTTTTAAAATAATTTTAAAAAGCTCTAAGTGGACATATTCCATTTAGCACCATATATGCATCATGTGAACATTTCGGGGCAAAGATCAGCAAACTGTGTCTCCAAGGCACTTCAGAATCCAAACAAAAAATACATTTATTTCTGAAATATTGGCATGATTTATGAGTGTATATTTTTTTAAGAACATGTGAGCGTAAACATTGCACTTCACAGAATGGTAAAAAACCCTCTCGTCTCTCACACATCCGTCCTCCATCAGGTCTAGAGGGGTAAAACGCAGCATAACAGTGCAGTGCAGCATCCGGACGCTGGAGCTGTCGGCCGGGAATCAGATACATCTCCACACGAACACACTGAGAGACGGAGGAGATGCGTTAATAAGAGTTCAGACTGACTGACAGACAGACAAACGGATGGACGTCAGCTCACCTACAGTCGTTGCCTCCTACACTTATCACATATTTGTCGTCATAAGAGAAACGGATGTTGGTCACGTGGGCAGAGTGACCGAAGTAACGCTTGTGTTTGGCCTGTGAAGAAACACAAACCGTTAGTAAAAATCTCAAATGCTCTAAAATAAACCATTCAGGGGTTAATAATAAGGGATCAAGCTAAGTGTGCCGCACAAGTCCTGAAAAGTAAAGCTAAGGCGTCTTGATCGCCCCCAGGTGGTTGGTCCCAGTATAGTTTGTAAACCCCGCCCTCTCCATGTAATTTAATGGGACGTGAAACAAACGAAACAATTTAACTAAACTTTTTAAACGATTCCTGTCGTTTTATGTAGTTTTTATCACGCTGATGTAAGTTCAAGTGCTCGCTTTTTTTTTAATAAGTTTGGTTTTAGTTAGTTATTTGATGCTATAAAAACGGGGGTGTGACGTCATGATTGACAGCTGTGATTGACAGCTTCTCTGAGTGAAGTAGTCATGACACTGAGGCACCAACTGACTTTTTTCGTGTAACGGTTTGCTTTAACTTTTATTTCTACATTTCCAAAACTGTTTGTTTCACACCGACATGGGTTGGGAATAATTATCGATAAAAAGTCGAAGTCACCAAAATGTCCGAAATGGGCGTGGCTGCTTTTAGTGAAACGGTTATCTGTCTTGAACGGAATGAGATAATTTCACCAAACTAGGTCCAACTATGTATGGGCTCAGTCTGTGGTCGCGTGAGAAAGGATGCTACGACTGGCCACTTGGTGGCGCTATAAAATGGAAAAAAACACGAAAATGGTTATAGCTATGCAACAGTCAGTCCGATTTACTTGAAAATTGGCATGCAGTGTCTTTGTCCAAGGTGCTGCGATTATCTATGAGGACATTTGTGTATCTCGAAAAACACAGCCACCGTCGGCCAATGAAATGTCAGACAAAGTTAGCAGAGGCCGATTGGAACAAAACTCGCTGGGCCTGTGTAACTCACGGCCCTAGAGGCCTGTGAGAAATTCGAAAGAAATTGGCCACTAGGGGGCGACATCACACTTTTCATGTGGGTAAAGGATTGTAATTTTTCACAAGTGTGGGCGGGGCCTTGATAGCGCAAGGTTAAACTTCATGCTCACTACTGCGCAGAATTGGCTTCCGAATCAGCACAAGATGTCAGCGCTATATCGGGACATTGGCGGCTTCACTTTTCTACAATGGAAAAGAGTGGAGGTGCGTCGTCCATATTTTTTATTTTTTTGCAGTCTATGGTTCAAGTGTGTAATGCTGAAACCCTATTGTGATTGATAGGATTTTCAAAGATCAGTATTCTGACCTAAAAGTGATCGGGCAGACCAAACCGAAAGTCGCAGAGACTTTGAGGGTCGGTAGTACCCACCCCGTCTACAATGTCACAGAGGCTTTCCCTTAATCGGCCTGATGGTGGCGCTACAGAGGTGAAAAGTACGAAATCGCTCATAACTCCTAAACCGCTCGTCGTTGGAGACTCGAGTGTCTTATATCGTTGGAATCTTTGGCTCAAGACGAATGTCTTGTATTCGATTGAAATTTTTGGGTATTTCAGATTTTTTTAAAACCCTACTTTTGCAAACTGGTCCTAGATTTGTCGCCTGATCGGAACCAAACCAGTACAGCAAGATTCTCTGGAGTCTGACTGTCAATAATTATTGGAAAAAAGTCACCAAAACGTTCAAAATGGGCGTGGCCGCTTTAAGTGAAACGGTATTCCGTCTTGAATGGAATGAGATCATTTCACCAAACTCGGTCCACCTATGTATGGGCTCAGTCTGTAGTTGTGTGAAAAAGGATGCTACGACTGGCCACTTGGTGGTGCTATAAAATGGAAAAAAACACGAAAATGGCTATAGCTACGCAACAGTCAGTCTGATTTACTTGAAAATTGGCATGCAGTGTCTTTGTCCAATGTGCTGCAATTACCTATGAGGACATTTGTGTATCTTGAAAAACATGGCTGCCGTTGGCCAATGAAGTACAAGTGGCTGATTGGAACGAAACTTGTTGGGCCTGTGTGACTCACGGCCCTAGAAATTCAAAATATATCGCATTGCGCTTTTCATGTGCGTAAAGGATTGTAATTTTTAAACATGCGCACAAGATTCATACCATGTAATAGAACTCCTCATTCCGAACAACTTTGCCTTTAGGACCACTGCTGTCAAACGAATCGTTCGTTAAATATTGGAGATTATTTGAAAAACCTACTTTTGTGAACTAGTCCTAGGTTTTTTACTCAACCTCGATAAAACCACTGCAGCACAATTTTCTGAACTCTCTAGGTCAATAAATATCAATAAAAAAATATAACTTTTGCATTTGGATGTCTATAATAGGGTAATTTAGAAAATGGGTGTGACTAATTGTACAAAAAAGCCTATAATTCCTAAACTGAAACTTACACGAAATTAGGTGAGCACATGTGACATATGACACTAAACAAGCATGCAAACTTTTATGGAGAGCGGACCATAGGTGGCGCTATAACTGTAAAAAAGCTTTAAAAACCATAAATTTCCTATGGTGAACTGCCTGTATTGGCTGTAAATGATCTTTTCCATCTATGATCGAGATGGTTACAGGCTTGTTAAATAAAACATTATACCTTTTTACGCGTGTGCTTAAAGGCCTTAAAGTGCTTGAACCCTGATAATTGCTGGTCGCAGCTATATTTATCCTTATTATTATATAAAACATTTGTAAATTCTCTTTCTGATTTATGCTAATTTATGTCATTTCTATTCTGACTTAATATGGTTAATAATAAGGTTTTTAGCAATGGCTACTGGAAGTAAACTCAGTCATAATGCGTTCTCCCAATAATATACAGATACAATTACAGCGCCACATGCCATTAAACATAACATTTACTTACCTAATCTGTCACGTACGGCAAATCAGCTGTTCTCCCGTAGGTTACAGTACAACGTCACAAAGTAGCACTTAAAGTCTATGAATAAATTTGACTCAAGTTACAAGTTGACTTACAAATTTCTCCGAGCAGGGGAAGTCGAAGAGCTTCACGAGACCAAAATCATCTCCGGTGACCACGTTCAGCCCGGCGTGAGAAACACAGGCGCAGTTCACATCTGCTTTCTCTGCGTTACGCGGCCAGATGCCCAAAACCTCGTCACCCAGAACACTGTACAGGAGAAAGAGTTTACCACAGTATCACGCATCAACATTCGTGGCTATTTTTATATAGAGATCCGTGTCTCACCTGGTCCATGTAGCCCAGGTGATCCTGTCGATCTGGGCCTGCTCTGTGACGATTTTACCGCTGGGAACCTCATGAACCTGCCGCTTATATGAGCCTGTAGAGACCTGAACACATGACCTCCATTAATGCACTTTATTTATAAACTATACCTGCCATTTCATAAACTTTACAACATCATCACTTATTATCACTGATTATTTAGTCACTTGCATGTTTTCTGTTTTTGTACCTCAATGTATTTGCTGTCAGCAGAGAAGTCCAGCTGGATCACAAAGCCAGGAATATCTTTGCAATAGCCGATGCGATTGAGAGCCGGACCCAGAGTGAGATCGTAGAAATCTACCGCGCACTCCACCGATCCGACGGCCAGCAGCCGGTTATCAGAACTGAACCTGTGTGAAGACAACAGGACGAACACTGCTTGAAACGTCATGATCTGATTAATGCACTGAAAACATGTTTTTCTTGCTCAGTATTTTTGTCTTGTTTACTGTTTAAAATATCTAAACATTCTTGAATCAAGATACTCTTACTTCAGAAGCAAAATGTCTCGGTTTCTGAAAAAAATCGTCTGTCAATGTTTTAAGAAAAATAAACTATTATTTTATTATTTTTCTTCCCCGTTGACATATTTTTTCTTGTTTTAAGCAAAAACTCGCTTAATTTTGATCAATTTCAGTAGATAAAACTTAATATTTTAAGTCATTTTTCTTCTCAAGTAAATGTATCTTAATTTAAGATTTTTTTTTCTATATTTTTGATCATGTATTTTATTTAGAGATGCACAGATACTAAAGTTCTCAGCTGATATTACCGATTATTTATAATGATATCTGATACCAATAAAGTTTGTGTTTCTTAGACTACACTGGGAACCCCTTTTATTTGGTACATTTCTATATTATTAGAGGTTAAAATTGACATCAGAGCCTAAACTATTATATTTAACTGCTATTTATTTTCAGATATAATAATTACACTCAAATAAAAACTGAAATGTTTGTATAACTCGGTTGCACATAAGGTAGTTTTCACAAGCGCTTGTCTTCATGAAAACATTTATTCGAACATACAAATATAATAAACATTAAATAAGCTTTTTTATAACTAATGAACTGTGAACATTGAATAACTTTCCTGAGGTCAATGTGGTGTTAAATGACGTGGCTGTTTTACTGGCATCTTTCCACCGTTGAAACATAACACACTTCATTAAGTTGTACTGTTTTTTTCATCATACCTTTTGATGTTCATGCATGTTTTTTCATGCTATAACTAGTAAAGTGGAAGAAAAGTAGTAAAGTGGAAGAAAAGACTCACGTCACATTTAAGAGCGCCAAAACGCTATTTATTATTTGCATTTTGTAATAAAATGGACAGAATTTGAAAGCGGAGACTTTGTTTCTTATCAGAAGTAACAAGCACAAAGAAATTTGCGATTATTGGATGGGAGGCGCTACAAATAATGTTTGGTGTAGGGAAAAAACACGGACCTGGCAACCCTGACTTGAACTATGGGTGATTCATAGGGTTAAAAAGAGCCTGCTTTAACGTCGATATTTTTAAAGCATTATTGTCACTTTAACTTACGCAGTATGAGTTGCAGGACACGTTTTTCAGTCCCAATTTGACCGACAGGATCTAATTGGCCCTGATTATTGGCCGATAGTGAAAATAATCTGTTTTATCGACCGATACAGATTATTGGCCAATACATCAGTGCATCCCTAATTTGTAATGTTTAGTTTGACTGATCACACTCTGTATTTGACGTGCAGTGTATCTTCTGACCGTATGTCCTGGATGGCCACGCTGCGGTCTCTCTTTTTGCCCCATACAGTCAGTGAATTCACCAGCAGCACGATGAACTCTCCGTTCTCCATCCCGATGGACACCATTTCACCATTTGGACTGTACGCCGTGCACTTTGCTGGATGACCCAGACTGACTTTATTCAGAAGTTTCTGGGAGACAGAAAAAAATTCACAATGTATTAATAGATATACACTGCCATTCAAAAAGAAGTCTCTTCTGCGCACCAAGACTGCATTTATTTGATCAATAATACAGTAAAAATAGTGAAATATTTTTACAATTTAAAACAGCTGTTTTCTATGTGAATATATAGTAAAAAATAATTTATTTCTGTGATCAAAGCTGAATTTTCAGTGTCTTCAGTGTCACATGATCCTTCAGAAAGGATCCACAATCCCTCACCTTATCTGCCAGGTCCCAGATCCGGATGGTTCCATCATCGCTGGCGGAAATGAAGACGTCTTTGGAGGGGTGTGTGGCCAAACCCCAGATGCGTCCCTGCGTGTGTCCGTTTATCATGGTGTTGGAGGCGGCGTTCTTCTCTCCCACCTCAATGATCTCGCCATCCTTCGTTCCCACCAAGATCTTTCCCTTTCATCCAATAAAGAAACATCACACTATTGTCCGTCTACGAAACTAACACTTTAAATGAACACAGTCACACAGAACAACTCTTTTTTGATGCTAATAACTCAAATGAGGCAAAAACAATGTTTATTTCCATGTGAAGTTTGCATAAACCAGAAGCACGGCTGACCTTTCCTCTGCACACAGATCTGACCGTCTCTACAGGAAGTCCCGTCTCCAGCTGAAACGCTCTGCATCGCTTCATTTCCTGATCCCACAGTTTCACAGCTCCGCCCTCTTTAGTCCTGCACATATATACAGTAAGAATATTGATTTGTTACTACAATAAAGATTGTTCGAAATATGCAATATGCAAATCATCATATTAGAGTGATTTCTGAAGGATCATGTGACACTGAAGACTGGAGTAATGATGCTGAAAATACAGCTTTGATCACAGGAATAAATTACATTTTACAATATGTTCACATAGAAAACAGCTGTTTTAAATTGTAATAATATTTCACAATTTTTACTGTATTTTTGATCAAATAAATGGTGAGCAGAAGAGACTTCTTTAAAAACATCTTACCAACTCCAGACTTTTGAACTTTTGTATTCAAGGTGTAAGAAATATGTAGTATTTTTTTCTTCATGGTGACTAAATAAATTTTTTAAATTGAAAAAGGTCTAAAAGACACATAAAACCAACAGTTACACTTTAGTTTAGGGTTCAATTCTCACTATTCTAATTAGTTGCTTATTAGCTCGCATATTATTGAACTCACGGTCTCTCTTTGCCTCCGGTCACTATGAGTCCGTCTCTGAGCGTCGTGTACATGGTGAACACCGGTCCAGTATGAGCTTTAGCCACCACACGCACCAGGAAGTGCTCCCGCCACACGTACACATCACCGTTAATGGCCCCGGTGAACGTCAGGTTATTCTGTCAGACATTACACACAAGAGAAACGATCTTAAACAGTGTCACATGATCCTTCAGAAATCATTCTAATATGATTAAACATTTCTGATTATTATCAATGTTGAAATCAGTCATGCTGCTTCATATTATTTCTGATAATATCCATGAATGAGAATGACTCACGGCTCCAAACGCGACAGACAGCATGGTCTGCATCCGACCGTCCTCCACCGCTCCGATCACTCCTTTCTTATACAGCAGAGATCCTCCGACCAGCGTCCAGAACTTGATGTGTTTGATTCCCACAGACACGAACTGAGTGTCCGAATCGGGCCTGAACTCCACGACAAAGATCCGGTCCGTGTGACCGCCTTTACTGCAAACCCGTGAGCCTGAAAGCATTACAGTTTCTTACAATAGCTAGAACTAATATCTCAATACTCACTTTATCAAGACTCTCACACAGTAAGAAAACAGCAATCTATGTGGGCTAAACTGTGGATCATTTATCATTGTTTTGGCACAAAATGCATTCAGTGACTACATTACTTTCTCACTTAGATACAAACATCCCCAAAACACTATGTACCTACAGGCAAATCTGCATGTTTAAACCGTTAAACTTAAAGTGCCCCTATTATGCTTTTTGTTTATTTTGTTTATACATATAAACAGCGGTGGGAAGCAGTTACCTACACTGAAGCAATTTAAAAGAAGTCCTTGCATCAATAAATGCAAAAATAAATGACTAAATGCAGTAGATATTGAGTAAAATAAATGCATGCAGCAGTCGTTCACACACCTTCCTGCCATCTCCACACAGTGATGGTGTGCTCGGGATCCACTCCCACAGACAGCAGGAGTTTTCCCGTGGCGCTGAAGTTGACGTATCCGAGTCCTTTGGCATGAGAGCAGCGCAGCACAGACAGCGTCTGTTTACTCATGGCGTCCCACACGTGAATGGACGGCGCCAGACCTACAGGAACACAGACACATCATCACCATCAATACTCAGAGCTGCTTCACAAACTCTTCTTTTCAGTACAAGAACATCTGACAAATACAACCCACTAGGTAAATTAAAAGACATTGCAAATGTTGTGGATTATATATATATATATATATATATATATAAACAGTGCTGGGAAGCAGTTAACTACACTGAAGCTATTTAAAAGAAATACTTTTTTTTATATTTTAGATATTTTAGAATATAACTTTATTATTCAATCAGAGCTGTATTCTGGCACAAAAACAATTATGATTTGTAATGATTTTTTAACAAACAGAAATAACTAAACGCACTAAATGCACTAAAAGCACAAATAAATGCAAAAATAAATGCATGAATAAATGCACTAAATGCAAAAATAAAGGCATCAATAAATGTGAAACTGCATAAATAAATGCAAAAATAAATGCATGAATAAATGCAAAAATAAATACATAAATAAATGCAAAAATAAATGCATGAATAAATGCATAAATAAATAAAAAAATAAATGCAAAAATGAATGCATGAATAAATGCAAAAATAAATGCATAAATAAATGCATGAATAAATGCACTAAATGCAAAAATAAAGGCATCAATAAATGTGAAACTGCATGAATAAATGCAAAAATAAATACATAAATGCAAAAATAAATGCATGAATAAATGCATAAATAAATGCATAAATAAATAAAAAAAAAATGCAAAAATAAATGCAAAAATAAATGCAAAATTAAATGCATAAATAAATGCAAAAATAAATGCAAAATTAAATGCATAAATAAATGCATGAATAAATGCAAAAATAAATGCAAAAATTAATGCATTAAATGCATAAATAAATGCATAAAAATAAATATTCGAAAACACTGTGATGAAAAGCAGCATTTAATTAAATATTCATCATGCCACACTACTATAGCTTGAAAAAATTAGCCTGTTCCTGGAAAAGCTACTCTAATTTAAAACAACTATTGTCCTTAAAAATGTACTGACCTTAAACAAATGGCAAAAATGTAGTTAATAGTGCTGCTATTGTTAGTTAGTTAGTTACTCCCCAACACTGTTGAAGCAGTAGGATGAGTTTGGAATGACTATTATGGGGTGGTAATGATGGTCCTCAGGGTTTTTAACATGACAAAACAAACACATGCCAACGTTAGATATGTATTCCAGTGCTGAGGGGGGAAAGAGCATCATGACTCTATCTGAAATGATTTCTGAGATGATAGAAAATCAAGCCACTCTTGCTGCATGATGCTTCATTCAAACATGTATTCTTCATAGTGATGGTCTTAAATGAAACCAGGTCATAAAACACAAGGGGAATGAGAGGATTGATTATTTTAATCTGAAGTTTGCATTTTTGCTAAAGAATTTATATGAATTATTCTGCTCAGACATGTTATTTGAGCTGCATTATTTTAGTTGATGTTATTTTTAAGCTATTCTTATTTAATTTATTCTTCTAGAAGGATGAACTTGTGGGTGGTTACCATATTTGCCATGCATTTAACTGGTAATACTAGTGAAGTGTGACAACTATTAAAAGTGATTTTATCATTTTGACATCACAAACCGAACGCTGATCATTGCTTTAAAAGCATGTGTTCTAGTTTGGAGCCCCAAAAAACAATCTGTCCTGGATTTTTGGAATCAAGCACAAAAGGTCAGTGGGATGAAATGCAGTCAGATCGCAGGAGGTTTCTGCTGTCCTACCTGGCAGATCGGTGATGTCGCCTGTGTGTCGGTGTGTTGGATGAGAGGATGAGACAGTGACGAACAAAAATGAGAGAAGCTGCTCTTAGTGCCAAAGCAGAATTACGTGAGAGATTCAAATTATTTGCAAAATCACAAGCAGGCTCGTTATCAACACAAATCAAGCAGTGCACGCTGAAAGAAGCAAACGTAAGCGAATGAAAATGATTCAGATGGTGAAAATCACATCAATCTGCATCGATAGATCTGCTGTACACGCGCACACTCACCGATCTGACCCGTGGCGATGATGTTTTGATATTTGGGATGTTGATTGACAGTCAGGCAGAGGATGTCATCCGTGTGCTCCAGATAAAAGCTCTGAGTACCTGGAGATCACAAGCACTGCTTCATCTTAAAAACATTTGTAATAATTCTCCAATCCTTGTATAAAGATTGTGCATGCATCAAAACAACAGAAAGACATTTGTCACACTGCGATATTATTTCAGTAAACTGCAAATTTGGAGTCGGTAAGATTTTTAAATGTTTTTGAAAGAGTCTCTTCTGCTCACCAAGACTGCATTTATTTGATCCAAAACACAGTAAAAATTATGAAATATTATTACAATGTAAAATATCTGTTTTCTATGTGAATATATTGTAAAATATAATTTATTCCTGTGATCAAAGCTGAATTTTCAGCATTATTACTCCAGTCTTCAGTGTCACATGATCCTTCAGAAATCATTCTAATATGATGATTTGATGCTCAAGAAACATTTATTATTATCATCAGTGTTAAAGATTCATATTTTTGTGGAAACTGTGAAAAGAACAATATCTTTACTGTCACTTTTGATCAATTTAATGCACCCTCGCTGAATAAAAGTATTAATTTCTTTCAAAAAAAAAAAATCCTTCTGACACCAAACTTTTGAACAGTACTGTATTTACTAGTTATATATTTGAATTATATATATAATATATACAGTAAATTTTTTAAATATATGTTTATATATATATATATATAATTTGAAGATATACTAACAAAGTACTCATTTTAATCAAATTAAACTGATTTAGTTCATCTTTTTGTTGCACTTCTTCCTGAAACTAGTGCAGTTCCACCTGCAGCCTCTAGAGGTCAGCAGCGCCTCACGTCTGATCTGGAATCAGATTAGTCTCAGAAGACACGCCCACAAACCCATAAAGCCTATTTCAAAATCTTCAAAAACTTCTACCACATTTGCAACACGTTGAGACAAGAATCAGACAGCGATCCAGAGTTCAGAGGTCAACAGTCAGGACTGTACCAGCAGAGAGGTTCTGAATAATAGCAGCAGCGGCCGTGTGGAAGATGATGTCAGCTCCATCATTGAGGTAGTGAAGGTTGTTTCGACAATCAAAGCCTCTGTAGCCAAACACATGGTCCAGAGAGAGCTCCTGTGAACACACAGACATGATCGTACGCATTGACAATAATGAGGACAAGGTTATATCTTCATGAGCTCATAACCCGCCCCACCTCGACGATTTTCTTCTTCTTTGTGATGTTGTTCTTCACCAGTTTTTCAGGTAACGGCGCAGCGCGACTCACCGGAGGTCTGCAGGAAACAAATAATGGAGTTTTGAGATGATTAATCGCAATTACTACAAAAAAAGTGTTTTTGTCTCATTTTCCAGTACAAATATCTAAACATTTTGTAAACCAAGATTTGAGAAGCAAAATGACTTATCAAAATGAAGTAAAAAAACTGATCAAAATGTACTTAATTCAAAGGGAAAACAATGATTTTCTGTTCTTGTTTTAAGCATAAATTCACTTAAATATTCAGAAAACAAGACTCATTTTTCTTCTCAAGTAAACGTATCATGATTTAATAATTTTTGATATTTGTACTGGAAAACAAGACAAAACTACTATGTAAGAAAATCATGACTTCATCTGCATTATTCTGTTCTGTGGCTTTTCCCACCGTTCATCCACTATGATCTCCTTCTGCTGTTGGTGTGGCTTTACACCAGTCATTTGTCTTATACTGACGGCGTAGATCTTTGTTGTGTAATCCATGTTCTTCTCTCGAGCGACGTCACTGTCGTACCCTAAACACACAGACGTTTGTCAGATAAAAGCCTTTAAATTCAGTTTATTCTCACAAACAAAAACAAAAACAAAAACATCACCTCCATCCTCTTCAGGGTCGTCATCTGATTCCTCGCTGTCCACGGCTTTGCTCTCGCGTGGACCAATCCCCTCTCTCGCCCAGATCATGAGGGCCGTGTCGGCCCCGCCCACCGACAGCAGCATCGCATCATCATTGGACCATCGTACATTTGTCACATTGGCACTGTGAGCCACATACTTCTTAAACTTGGCAAATTGACCCTGTATAAAACAAAAAAGCATTAATAAAAATAAAAATATATCATAGTTTCCACAGAAATATGACTTGATAATAATAATAAATATTTCTTGAGAGCAAATCAGCGTATCAGAATGATTTCTGAAGGATCATGTGACACTGAAGACTGGAGTAATGATGCTGAAAATTCAGCTTTGATCACTGGATATAAATTGTATTTTAAAGTATATTCACATAGAAAACAGCTGTTTTAAATTGTAATAATATTTCACAATTTCTACTGTATTTTTGATCAAATAAATGCAGCCTTGGTGAGCAGAAAATCCAGCTTTGATCACAGGAATAAATTATATTTTAAAACATATTCACATAGAAAACAGGTATTTTAAATTGTAAAAATATTTCACAATTTTTACCGTATTTTGATCATATAAACGCAGATTTGGTGAGGGTTCACAAACTAAAAAATCATACCGACCCCCAACTTCTGAATGGCAGTGTTTATTAAAATACGATGTGATTGTGCCGCTATCAGACCTTGCAGGGGAAGCTGAAGAGCTTGACGAAGCCGAAGTCGTCTCCGGTGGCCAGCAGCTTCTTGTCTTTGGTAAGTGAAGAGGCGTTGACGAAGCTGATCGTGGGCCAGATGCCCTCACAGGTGGCGCCCAGCACTGACGTCCATGTGGCCCATTCCATCTTCTCAGACTGAACGCACACAAACACAGACGACCACACGGTTACAGCACTGGAGTTAGTGATGTGTAACTGGCTGTGTGTCTAGTTTCTCTACCTCTGAACTGCTGATAGTTTGTCGTCTTCCGCGTGGAGCTTCGAAAAATAGCTGCTCTTTGGCACCAGTGTTGACTTGAAGCAGTTTTCCTGCATTTGTGCACACAAAAATATTTAGCTCCCTATACTTTTATTTCTTTCTTTGCTAAAATGATGCTGGAGGTGCTGTTCTACTGTTGCCAAAGCAAAATTACCCATTTAAAATACACATGTTTACAGACAGGGTACAAAGTGAACACTCACCAAATGTCAAAAGTGAGTAAAAATGGCAGATTTTACATGCAGATAGACATTTAGTTGCATATTACTGCTTGAATGTATATTTGTGTGTTCGGTATGCGAGGATTACCGCGCACGTCCCAGTCCACATGTGTGATGCAGCTGGACGCTCCTTTACAGATGCCCACCCTCTTACTGGTCAGAACGTTATAAATGTCCACAAACGAGTCGTGGGAGGCCACGGCGAGGTATTTTCCAGCATCTTCAAGATAAAAGCAGGAAAATATTACATATATTACATGCTTTATGCAGCCATTATGTAATGAATCAAAATAATGTAATAATAAATAAATATAATAATAATAATAATTATTATTATTATATATACGTTTTTTAATAAAATATTATAAATATATTTTTATTTTATTATTATAAATTAGTGTTCATATTAATTAAAAACAATTAATAATATTAATTAATAATTTATATCATTTTATTATCAATTATATATATATATAATGTATATATAAAATTATATTATTTTATTATTAATTAATATGTTAATATTAATTGAAAATAAATATAATTATTTTATATACATGTTTTTTAATAGAAAATATAAATATAATTAATATTAATATAATTTATAATATTTTATTATTTATTATATTTATAAATTATATATATATATATGTTATACATTTATATATATTATTATTAATATAAATGTATATATATTATTTATATTATTTCATTACAATAAAATTATTTTATTATTACTTAATATGTTAATATTAATTGAAAATAATTAATAACATTAACTACAAATTTACATTAATTTATTATCAATTATATATATATATATATATATATATATAATTTATATTACCACTATCATTTATTATCACTTAATGTTATATTAATTGAAAATAATTAATAATAAAGTAATTTATATTTTTTATTATCTATATATATTCATAAATATATATATAATTTATTTTATTAAAATTATATTATTTATTTTATTAAAATTATATTATTTTATTATCACTTAATATGTTAATATTAATTGAAACATTAATTACTAATTTATATTATTTTATTATCAATGTGTATATATATATATATATATATATATATATATATATATAAACCTTTAACGTATTCAACACAAATAAAGAATCTCTGACAACAATGAATGTTTTCACCTCATTTGACCCTCCAGGGACACAATCTCTTTCGACTTCCATATACAAAAATATTGTGGAATAATTTATTTTATTTTTAGAATTTAAAAATGTCTAACTTTGTGGGTCAAAGCTCACAAGATGAATTCAGCTCTTGAGCTACAAATCTACACGAGTGTCTTGTTAGCACTGCATAATTAAAAAGCAAAAACAAACACGTCCCAGGATTAATGTAATACATGACACAGAATCAGGGACGCCCAGTTTAACTACATCTAGATGGTTACCTTGAGAGAACCTGATGTCAGAGATGATCTCCTTCCTGTGGTGAAAGGTCACCATGTCTTCCAGCGTGTCTGCATTGACCACCAGGAAGCTGCCGTCGTTTAGACCCACCGCTAAGGCTTTTCCGTCTGGGGAGAAGGCACAGCATCTGCCACCTACAAACAGACACATCAACAACATGAAACCAGTGTTCGTGATGTTGAATTTGACCTGCTAGTATTTGATTAAGCGTACAGATATGCTTTTGATTTATTCATCCAAGTTTTTATGACTTGATTCTGCAATTCTGTCCGTGTTTTCGGCATCGCATAAATCATACCCACTGGCAGAAGGTTAGCTGTCATGTGAGTGATCATGCACCTTTCTTAAGTTTCCGGACGGCCACCATTCGATGGTTGGCCGAAAGCTCCCAGATCCGCAGCGTTTTGTCGTCACTCACAGTGGCACAAATGGGCAGCAGTGGATGAGCCGCCAGACCCCAAACTTCCCCCTCCATATGACCCTTAAAACACACATAAAACACAATACAGACATCCAAAGATACGAATTTAACTTGTGCACAAAATTGGCATACATTTGTGAATAAAGAACCGTTTAAGTCAACAAAACTGTCACTTCCTGGTGCAAAATATCAGTAATAAAAATGGAAGCTGCTGCAAATCGGGCTTTTCTTTCTTTTTGTCACTTTGGATAAAAGCGTCTGCTGAATGCAAACATGTAAATGATAAACATTTTGAACTAGTTGACCAGCCTGAGCTCCTACGTTAGTTTGACCATCTTTTTCTTCTGGATCTGCAGCTTTATTTCTGACCGTGAATCACACCTGTACGAGTAAAGTCATGGGGCCGCTCTTGTCGATCTCCAGGATCTCTCCGTTCTTGGTGCCCACCAGAATGTGTCCGTGTCCTAGAGTGATCGCTCTGATGGAGGGGTTGTCCTCTAACAGCAGTCCTAACAAACCCCAGAGGAACAAGAAACTAAGTTTTATAATACAAACTTAACACTCTGGTGTTCTTCTGACATTTTAGACTGAATTTTTTACTAGGAATGTTACGAAACTTGGCGGAATCCCCTTAAATCCCCTTAAAATGCAAAATATTAAATAATAAATACTATTGAAACAAAAAATAGTACATTTGTTTCATTAAAAAAAAAGTTATGCTTATTGTTTTGACTGCCGAGGATCACAAGTGAGGAAAACCTGAGAGTTAAACTGAATTACACAAACCTGTATCATGTATCAACTCAAGATCTCTTTACAGCTAAAGTAGTTCTTCACTGAGCCTAAAGTGCTGCACAGGAACATACCCTTTGACGAAGGCGAGAGCACCGCCCTCTTGATGGCGTAGGTCTTCAGACATCTCTCGAACATGTCGTCCCACAGTTCCACAACTCCATCTTTACCCCCCGTCACAAAACCCTTTAGGTCATAACATATATATTTATATATATTTTTTCATTATTTCTTGTATCTTATTTCTTGATTTATTTATTATATATATATATATATATATATATATATATATATACACATATATATATATATATATATATATATATATATATATATATATATATACACACACACATATATATATATATATATATATATATATATATATATGTGTGTGTGTATATATATATATATATATATATATATATACACATATATATATATATATATATATATATTTTAAATTCAGTAAATATAAACCATATAAAATATAACAATTTTTAGAATATATATTAAAATATATTATATTATAATATAAATATATAAATTATATGGATAATATGAGTATATATTATAATTGTTAATATGTATAATTTATAATTAATGGATTTATTCACTAAATACAAAATTATATATCAATAAAACAATCAATTATGAATTATATAAATATGGATAAACATTGAATATATATATATATTAAATATATATATATAATTATCTAAAAGTAAACATTATTACATATACATAAAATTAATGTTTAACTTTTAACATTTACAAGCTAGTATTCATCTACTTTGACATTATAATGGATTCCTTCTATAAATATAAAATCATATATATATATGATTTTAAATCATAATTTGTAAATATATAATATATATTAAATATAATATATTTTTTATTTTATATATATATATATATATATATATATAAAATAAAAAAATATATTTAATGTATATGAATTTTATTTTATGTATAAATCATAATTTGTAAACATATAATATATATATTAAATATAATATATTTTTAATTTTATATATATACATATATATGTATATATATATATAAAATAAAAAAATATTATATTTAATATATATTATATATTTACACATTATGATTTATACATAACATTTTATTTTATATTATATATATATATATAAACACATATAATTATATTATAAATTCTATATTGAAAATTCTTATAATATACAAATAATATACATACATCTATATATAATCGTACTTGCCTTATTCATTTGTTTATTAATATTATTACCTACTCTTTTATTGTCTTTTATTATTTCTTACATTTTATATTTAAATTTTTTAATTCCATATATATATCCTACTTACCTTTATCATATTTTGTTTATTATTATTACTACATATTTTTCATTATTATTTATTTTATTATTTCTACATATATATATATATATATATATATTAAATAAATTTTGTTTATTATTATTATTATTAATTTTTTAATTGTTATTTCTTTCATTATTTCTTGCATTTTATATCTTAATTTATTCTATTTCCACACACACACACACACACACACACACACACACACACACACACACACATAAAATCCTACTTACCTTATTGAGATTTTGTTTACTATCACTTCGTTTTTCATTATCACTTTTTTTATTATTTCTCATGTTCATCTTATTTGACCATTTTCACCTACAGTTTATTTATATCTAACGCACAGTCTAAGCAGCTTACCAGGTTTACATTTCACTGCAAGTTGTATTCTGTATATAATTGTGTATTTGACAAATAAAATCTTGATTCTTGAACACACCTTATCCAGAGAGCACATAGCAAACACAGGGCCGTCGTGAGCTTTGATGCTCTTCATGAGCGTGGTGTCTTTCCAGATGTACACGTCACCCGTAGTCGCGCCAGAAAACACCAGATCCTCCGAGCGACCGTAGCAGGCGGACATCATGGTCTCTTGCTTGCCAAGATTTCCGAAAATGCCCCTCTTAAATGTTAAACCTCCTCCTGCATTGAGAAACATACATTAAGCAAATGTGTTTTAAATCAGCAAGAGGAAAAATCGTCCTAAACATAAGTCACCGCTGAGAGTAATTCAGCTATTTGAGCACTTTGTTTTGACTCACTGAGCTCTTTTAAAAGCTCTCGCGCTCATTTAATTGGTGAAATACGGACCGCTGATGGTAAAGTTGACAAAACAGTCACATCAGCTTCTGACGGCTCAATGTGATGTGGCAGATTCTCCTACAGTCATGTTCTCGTGAGAGGGACGGGAAGAGCTAGTGCTTCAGATATTTCAGTAAAAAGATTCTGCACATACAACAGAAATCCTCTCATTTGAAAAGAAAGTGCTGCTGCTGTTATCAAGGATGCAATATTCACAATATTATAGATTAAACGAATGTCTTTACCTGTATGCAGCCAGAACTTGATGTGCTTCATTCCCACCGTGAGCAGCTTGTCCATGCGGAACGGGTTTCCTTTCACCACAAAGATCTTATCTTTATGTCCTCTATGGCAGAGAGAACAACGGATGTCTTTCATGAACGATTCAGCTTGTTGTTCATTATTTTTACCATTGAAAGGGTTTGTTTTACCTGGATTTGGCCAGTTTTTCGCCTTTTTTCCAGTCCCAGATGACTATGGAATGGTCTTCATCGATTCCCACAGACACTAAACTCTTTCCGTCCGCTACATGGGACAGATTTTTCAAAGAGAAATAAGAGAATGTGACCCATAAATGCACATTGAGAACGCATTAAAATCATCATGGTTTCCACAAAATATATAAAATATTAAGCATCAAAAAAGCTGTTTTCAACACTGATAATAATAAGAACCATTATTAACCATTGTGCGTCAATTAAAAAAGTTACACATAGGTCCATAGAGGACAAAAATGTGTCAAAAAAATGTCATAAAAATTGAAGTTTGGGAGCACAGACTTAAGTTTGGTCTCATTTTAAAAAACTATGGCAGAATCTTGTAAAAAAAAGTTTAAAAAGTGAAACAAAAAAAAAGTTATAGAGGTTTAGGTTTATGAAAATGATTTTTGAACATAATTTTATATAAAATATATATTTTATGAAACATGTTGAACTCTAAAACTGCTAGAAAATCAAAGCCATAAATCTAAACAAGTTGTGTTCCAAATTTGAGGTTGATATCTCAAAAAATGAGCTTTTAGTAAGATTTTGTTTGGGCGCAGCACCATTGAAAATGGCACCATTTGGTAAAAAAAAAAAAAAAAAAAAAAAAAAAAATTTAATTTTTACATTTTTATTTGATATAATTTTATAATTAAATGGCCCTGGGATTTAAAATGGCAGTTTTAATGGGTTTCAATGGGGACGTTTTTGTCCAAAAGGTCTTGAGACGAACTAAAACTAGTGTAAAATAGATTTATTAAAGGAAATGGGGGTAAAATATTAAAATTCCAATAAAAATACACACTTGTGCCAAAATTTATGCAGTTAAAACAGCCAAAATTATGAAAAAAACAAAACTGAAAAAGACAAAAATGTCCATAAGGTCACACAAGGGTTAATAATTGAGCAGCAAATCATCATATTAGAATTTCTGAAGGATCATGTGACACTGAAGACTGGAGTAATAATGCTGAAAGTTCAGCTTTGTAAAAGATTTGCATAAAAATAAAATTCTGGAAACATGAATTTGGAAAATAAGAGCATTTTGTCAATGCTTCAATGCAATGATAAAAAAGTTCTGAAATATATTAAGTTGCCAATTTAACATAAATTTTAACTCAGATATCAAAAGCTTCTTGTGTGGTGTCAGTGTATACTGACCTGTGAACTCTAGAGCACAAACCCCTCGCTGATGTTGACCCTTCAGCAGAGATAAACACTTGAGCGTCTGGATGTCCCACACGTGGATGGCCGGATCTCGACCCACCTGACATACACACAAACATGCTTTACAGAGGAATACACACTGGATAAAATGGTCACCAGCTGAATGCAATATGAATAGTGATTCAATCCAATAATGCAAAGCGCATTCATATGGTCAAAATCTGATTTTTTGGAAATCACTTTTAGCGCTGTTGTTTTAGATATCTCTCACCTGTCCGGTGGCCACGTAATCTTTCAGCGGGTGCACCGTGAGGCTCAGGATATCGTCATCATGACCGAGGTAAAAGCGCTGCGTGTGCTGCTGTCTGTTATACACCACAGCTACAGCCGCCACATGATACACCACCTCTCCGGCCTGAGTGTAAAACAGGTTATTCCTGCAGTCGCAGCCCCTGTACCTGAGACACAGAGAGAGACGTCACGTCACATGACATGTGCCCATCAATGACCACCGGAGAAGTCAATTAAACTATTAATTATGAACTAAGTAAATGTGGATAAGCAGACTGAAAATAATTATTTTTAAAAAATATTTGTATACATATATCTGAAAGTTAACACATTATTGTTACACATCTACATTCAATTAATATGTTTATCTTTCAACATTAATAAGCTAATATTCATCTAATTTGGCATTATAATTGATTCATTCTGTAAATATAAAATCATATAATATAAACCATATAAAATATAACAATATTTAGAATATATATTAAAAATATTATAATATAAATCTATAAATTATATGGATAATATGAGTATATATTATAATTTTTAATATGTATAATGTACAATTAAAGGATTCATTCACTAAATTATCATTTATACAATCATGAACTATATACATGTCGATAAACATTGAATTTTTTTTTAAAAATATATATAATTATCTTAAAGTAAAGATTTTTACATATACATAAAATTATTATGTAAAATTATTAACAAGCCAATATTCATCTATTCCTCTAATTTGACATTATAATGGATTCATTCTGTAAATATAAAATCATATAATATATACTATATAAAATATATATATTTTATGTATTTTATAAAATATATTACATATTTACAATTTTTTTATATATATATAAAAAATTATATTTATAAACTATGATTTATACATAAAATTTTATTTTATATTCTATTTATATATATATATATATATATATATATATATATATAAAGCACACAATTATATATATTAAAAATTATATATTGTAAATGTTAATATATATTATAATATATAAATAATGAGTATATATTATATTGCATATTGTAATTTTAAATATGCTTATTATAATATATATATATATATATATATAAATCATTAAGTATATATATATATATTTATTACAAAATTCTAATATATTTTACAATATATAAATAATATGAGTATATATTATATTGTATATTATAATTTTTAATATGTATATTATAATTTTATATATATATATATATATATATATATATATATATAAAACATTTTATTTTTTAATATAATTTTTTTAAAATTATTTTTATTATACAGTATATATTATATATATTATATATTATTAATTAATTTTTTTTATAAATTATATATTACAAATTCTAATATATATTCTATTGTATATAATTATAATTTTTAATATGCATAATAAAATGAATGGATAAAAATATAAATCATATATACACATTCAGATATCGTGAGTGTGTCAAAGACATGATGGACACACACTGTGTTCATATCAAACGCATCATGACGTTTGCAGATAATGTACCCGTGGACGAACTGCAGGCGTAACCCCTCGTCTGGAGCTTTCTGCCTCTTCAGAGATCCAGCCAGTTTCTTCTTGAGCTGAGGAAGATCTTCCTTATACACCTGAGGGGAGTTTGGGAGAAGAGTTACAGGGCAAAATCCACTTATTCAGAGATTCAGAAAAAGCATAAAGGGCAACAGTAGGGAAGCATCCAGCCAATCAGCTGTGAAAATAATGAGAGGAACAGGATTAAAGCAGCGGAGCATGTCTGTTACATAAAACACTGGCCACAGGCCACTCCTAATACAGATATAAAACCCTCTCAGTTCTTGCCTGACGCTCGTAGTTCATCTGGGCTTCCTGTTCGATGTCTGAGTCCAGTTCGGGAACGTCGGAAAGGTCGGAGTCGGATTCGCCGCTGTTAGAGTCAGCGTACCCCTCTGTGAACAGGATTCATTTTAGTGCGAACTTTCAAAATAAAGTAACATTAAAAACTCATTTCTATTCAGTTCTATTCGATTAGTTCACCTTGCAGCAGTGGCTCCAAAACTCCATTCATGACGCCTTCCGGCAGAAACCTCCACTGGAACACAGAGTGATCCGCTCCGCCCGTGCTCAGAACCCACTGCAGGTCATGTGACCAGCGCACATTGGTCACATGGGCAGAGTGGCCAATGTATTTCTTGAATTTGGCAGCTGAAAGAATCACATTTGTTAGAACACGCTGGTTTATTTGTGCATGGATGACGCGATATCTGGAGAAGTAAGCTGACCTTTCTTAAGACAAGGGAATCTGAAGAGTTTGACGAGGCCGAAGTCGTCGCCCGTCACCAGCACAGCACTGCTGTAATTGGCGTCCACAGAATTGATGTCATTGACGTTGGAATATTTAGGCCAGATTCCATTCACCTCGGGTCCGAGAACACATGTCCACGTCATCCAATGGATTCCTTTGGCTTCCTCCTTTGGCAGGAATTTACCAGCTAAGAACACGGAGCAAGGGTTTATCTTCAATTATACTGTAAGCATGACATGATTCATAAAATACAGAATGTCATTCAGTGACTTTTGCAGCGTTACGGATTACTGGACAAGAATTTTTTTAGAAATATTTGGGGAGGATTTTCATTTGTATGTCATGTACAGTACCAATTCCTGAAATTAATAGACTTTTTAATGTACAAATATCTCCAATAAGATAAAAATGTCTTATATTATAATATATAAATAATATGAGTATATATTATATTGTATATTATAATTTTTAATATATATTAAAAATTATATTAGAATTTTAATATATATATATATTTTTTTTTTTCAGTGTGTGTATATATATATATATATATAAAACATATACTTTTATTATAAATTATATATTAAAATTCTAATATATTTTATAATATTTAAATAACACAATATCATAATATAATATAATATAATATAATATAATAAAATAAAGTATATATTATATTGCATATTATAATTTTTAAATAATTTATAAATATTTAAAAATATTTAACAAATAATGTATACTGACTTTTCAAATTTAAATGAATTGTAGATTGTTATTAATTTTTATGACTTTACATAAATTATTAATGCATTTTCAAGAACTTCATTGGTGACTTTTCCAGGTCTGGAAATGACAATTTTAAAATTGTTTTTCATGACTGTGAAAAGCCTAGTAATTTAAAAAAATCATTAATATTTGTATAAATAATTTATACATTTTTTTTTAAAGTTTTAAATATTTACGCATTAAGTATTTATGCAAGTATTAATGCTTTTTTTATTTATTACTAGGCTTCAAATTGTGATTTCCAGACCTGGAAAACTCATCAAAACCTTGTAAAAAGAGGGTGCTTGTGAAAAAGTTCTTGAAAAATCATTAATAATTCAAGGAAAAGTCATGAAAATGATTTAATTTTTTTTTTTAAATGTCAGTATATATTTTTCAAATTTTTAAGTATTTATGCATTCTGATTTTTCAAATTTAAATGAATAGTAAACTGTCATTAATTTTCATGAATTGTTCAGTATTATTATTAATGTAAAAACTCATGAATTTTAAAATGCATAAATATTTAAAACTTTACTCATTTTGGAAATTTGAATGAATTGTAAAGAGTTTTCATGACTTATTAATGATTTTTCAAGACCTTTTTCACAAGTACAATCACAATTTTAAAATAGTTTTTCATGACTGTGAAAACCCTAGTAATAAAAAAAAAAATTGCATAAATCCCTGTTTTCAAACAGGTTTCCGTGTCCCGTAATAAACTGGAATAAAGTATTTTATACAACAGTTCGTTCTGGTTCTCGAATCTGATTGGCTAAGAGCCTTTTCCAGCCATGCGATATTCTACTAATAGATAAATAAATTGCACACGTCACCTTTCTGAAACAAAACACAGCTTGATTAACTCTTTCCCTGCCAGTATTTGGAGTACCATCGATCTACAGATGGAGTAGATTGAGTCCATCAACACCTCAAAGCTTCACAGTCGTTTCCTTTTCATGGGTTCAACATTTCATTCAGTAACGTTAGGCAGTTTTGATTTATATGATGTGATGATCGCGATAATTTACATGTGCGTCAGCAATGCTATCACTTGTTTCAGCTTCTTCTTCTCCTGTGTTTTGATCCGGAGATTCTGTACTCTTTCAGAAGATGCGTGATAGCGCCCCCTACCGTATAACAGTGAACACATGGACGGAAAATTCCATCAATGGCGGGGAAAGGGTTAATGGAGAATCTTACTTGGCATCCTGTAGAAGAATCTTTCTCCAGCTCCATCATTGGTCTGCAGGAATCGGCTGTCCACAGACCAGTCCAGGTGCGTTATGAAGCAAGTGGACTTGTTGCACTCTCCCACTTTTTTATAGCGTTGGGCCACAGCGTAGATGTCCACAAAGCCGTCGTTGGAGCCCACGGCCAAGTAAGAGCCATCGGGCGAGAACTTGAGCTCGTGAATGACCTCCTTCCTGTCCTTGATGTGGACCACCTCCGTCATGTCCCTTAGAAAACAAGAAAAACTCTCAGCTTATGGATATGCATCTGAAGTAATGAAGTGTAGGTGATTCAGATTTAATTACCTGACACGAAGAACAGTGAAAGAGCCGTCCTTCATGCCGAGGGCGAGCTGGGAGCCATCGTTGTTGAAGGAAACACTGCGTACGGCCTCTTCCATGTTGCAGCGAGCGATCAACGTGTGTTCGGACAAACTCCACAGCCTAATGAAAATGAAAAGGGATGCATTTTGAAAACCCAAAATATCACTATCTCATTTCCACCTGTCTTGCTCCATTCTGCTGTGTGAACTGATGTGGTATAAACAAAAATCCAATAGAAGGATTGGACTGACCGTACAGATCGATCGTCGCTGCCTGTGACGGCCAGCGGTTGTTTGGGATGCAGGTCGAGGGCCCAGAGTTCCCCTTCTGAGTGACCCTGCATGATCAAGAGCGGTTTATCTCTGTCTCGCACCATCACCTCAAAGATCTCACTGTCTTGAGTTCCCGCTAAGATCCTGTCAGCCCTCCAACACACACTGCGGATGGACAGACCTGGAAGAGAAAGAGTCGGTCAGATGAATCAAATAAAGAAAATAAGGAGATCCATGCAGATTAAAAATTTTGATCACCAGCAAATATTATGTTTGTGATTTGTGCTCTAGTGTGTAATGGTTTAGTAATGGTATGTGTCACATTTAATTTTTAACAACTTGTATGGCATCTTTCCTAACTAAGTCCATGGGATATTGGTGTTCTGGCATCTTAACTAGTTTAAAGGAATGTTCCTGGTTCAATACCAGTTAAGATTAACACAAACCTGTCCCTAATTCTTTGAAAACAAAACAACTAGACTTTATTTAATCTGGATCATCTTTGATTTTATAGTGATTTTGGTGGGTTGTATTTTAGAGTCATTTGTAAAATGGTAAAAAATAATATTCAAATATATAAATCAAATTGATCTGAGTTATTTTAAATTATATTAATAATATTAATCTGTCATTTGTTAAATAAATTACTTGAATTAAATGAATAATATTCAATAATTTAAATAATATTAATCTCTTTTGGGATTTTTTAGTCATTTATAAAATATTATTATTTTATTTGAATAATACAAATTATATGAATAATATTCAATTATTTAAATAATATTCATCTGTTTTGGGATTTTTTTTTACAGTAATGTTAAATTATATTAATAATATTAATCTGTTTTGGGATTTTTAGAGTCATTAGTAAAGTAAATGACAAATTATATTAATAATAGTCAATTATATAAATAACATTAATCTGTTTTGGGATTTTTTTAGTGCAATTTGTAAAATGGATGCCTTGAATTATATTAATAATATTCAAATATACAAATAATATTAATCTGTTTTGTGATTTCTAGAGTAATTTGTAAAATAAATGACAAATTATATTAATAATACTCAATTATATTAATAATATTCATCTGTTTTGGGATTTTTTAAAAGTCATTTTAAATTATATTAATAATAAATATCTGTTTTTGGGATTTTTTTTGAGTAATTTGTAAAATGGATGACTTGAATTATATGAATTATATTCAAATATACAAATAATATTCATCTGTTTTGGGATTTTTTAAAGTAATTTGTAAAATAAAATGACTTGAATTATATGAATTATATTCAAATATATAAATAATATTCATCTGTTTTGGGATTTTTTTTTAAAGTAATTTGTAAAATAAACGACTTGAATTATATTAATAATATTCAATTATATTAATAATATTCATCTGTTTTGGGATTTTTAGAGCCATTTGAAAAATAAATTTCTTGAATTATATTAATAATACTCAATTATATAAATAATATTTATCATTTTAAATTATATTAATAATATTAATCTGTTTGGGGATTTTTTTTTTTAGAGTATTTTGTAAAATGAAATACTTGAAATATATGAATAATACTAAATTATATAAATATTTGTTTTGTGATTTTCATTGTTTTTATCTGACGCATTTTCTGTATCAAATCAACTGTTACTAAAGACAAAAAATAACTTTAATTTCACAAGAGACTGTAGTTCATCAGACAGAAGTTCCTCCACCGAGAAAAAACAGTTCCACCTTTAAAGGGTGATTTAGACACCTTACAGCTCAAATAACACACTTTTTTATGGTGCAGAAAAATACAAGCTTCACACTCAAAGGTGGTTTGCTGGTGTTCAGCAGGGCAGAATTTAATTGGCTCATTAACTGGCTGTAAAACCCCCAAAAATGAAGCTATACGGCTAAAAAAGTCAAAAACATGCCATACTGAAAGTCTAAATTGGAAAAGCCAGCAAAATGTCAAATAAACAAACCCAGTGTGAATCGTTTGCTTTGGATTCACACTTTGAGAGAACTATATCTATACTGGATATCGCTGTTAGTTTTGTCTGAGATGTTTCAACTAAAACAGACCCAAATGAGTCAATACTCATCACCTAGTACATAAATATATAACATGAATGCAGGGAGCAGCTCAGATCATTTGATGAGAAATATTTAAGTTCATATTGACTTTGATTGCAAACATCGTTGAGATCTCTTCTGAAACTGAGACACGTGAGATTACTGGGCTGTTTTTCTCAGGCTTCATTAAAAGACTCTCAGCTACATTTTATTGCTATAAACACATAAACAAATGATCTTTCCTGCAGGAAGCATTCGGCGAGGTTCGTTAAATCTGCTGAGGTTTTTGTTTCAGGCTGACCAGACCTGATCGTTTGTTATCCCACCCAATTATCTGACAGTCTTCTGCTGTGAAACCGCTGACAGCTTCATTACTACAAGACTTACATCTGCTGAAAACACTGTCACTTGAGCGATATAAGCGCAGGCGATGTTTCCATGGTGACTGAATCCCTTATATACTGGCTTTCCTTTACCACCATATGGAGTCAAATGAATGATCTCTTCCTGTTTAAGACCGTCTGCTTTATTGATCAAGTATTGTATTTGTAATCTACATCACTGAATGCAATTTACTTGAAAAATGGTCAATAATGGAACAAGCTTTTGTGGTTCATTGCACAGAGCCCCATGATTCACACAAACGGAATTGCCGAATCCAGTCATAAAAATGGAATTTACTGAATATCGTGGAATGGCACGTAATTTGGAAAAATTTGAATGAATAAAAAAAGTAAAGGGTGAATCTGTGAATATTAAAGCACAAAAACCGCTGTTTAAATCTGAAGTCTGTCTCACAACAACCTGTCAAAATAAAAGTTACTAACAATAATAGCAATAATAAATATAGCTGCAGGCAGCAATTAAGGGGTCAAGCACAACAGAAGCAAACAAGGAAGCTAGTAGCAGACCAACAATGTCATAATGGACTATGATATCAACTGAGACAAAGACACTGCATGTCAGTTTTGAAGTCATTCAGACCAACAGTACTGTAATTAGTACTGTTTTGTTCAATTACAATTAAATTTGGTGAAAATATCTCATTTCGTTTAGGAGTTATAGACATTTATATGTATAAACACATAAAATTTACTATCAAAATTTTGACATTTGGCCATTAGTGTATCGTCAGCGAACTGTTTCCGATTTTCATATGTTGGTTTCGTCTCAATCTGACTAACGGTTTCTAAGATATTCGCAAATGTTGTTTAAATGCTAAATCACATAACCTAGTATGTTAACCTAGGATTCATGAATCCAACGAGATGGCTCCCGTGAAAATAAGTCAACCACATCCAAAGTTATAAGCATGTAAATAATTTTTTTCACCACTAGGTGGTGCTAGTCCGAAACTTCTCAGACTCCTTCAGGGCATGGTGCCGATGACCCATACCGAGTTTCGTAATGATACGTTCATGCGTTCGTAAAATACGTCATTTTACTACAAAATTCAAAATGGCCGACGCTCAAAATGGCCGATATGTGAAAATTGGATATCATTCGACTTAGCATGATGCCCTGAATTTAATGACCACTTTTATGATTTTTGGACGAACCATTCATAAGTTATAAGCAAAAATAGACATTTTTTGTATCTCCTGACCAGTAGGTGGCGCTGCGCCGAAACGCAGCATGTAATATGCTTGATGACATGGACCAAGTTTCGTCTTGTTTTTCAAAAACAGTTTGACAAATCAACTTTTGTCGGCATGGTCTGAAGATGGTCTGGTTCAATTTTCTTGAAAATCAGAGCAACAGCCTAGGAGGAGTTCGAAAAAGTAGGTTTTTCGGAAAATTCAAAATGGCGGGAAATTTTCATGACTGAAAACGACGTCATATGGTGCATTTGAATCATCTTGAGCCAAGGAATGTTTCTAGCCCTTACGGTTCAAAAGTTATTAGCATAAATATAAGTGCAAGTTTGGACAGTTGGTGGCGCTATTTTATTACATTTTAAAATATTAATTAAATTGTTAAATTAGCCGTCATTTGATTACCACCGTTTTTGATAACAAATTTGTATTAAATCATGAAACACAATCCAGACAACAGACAACATAGAATTTCAGAAAAAAGGTGCTATTATTGTTTAAATTTTATCAATTCAATTGGTTAAACATCCTTTTTGATTATTAAAATGTAATTAAAACATTAAAAACAGAATTTGGGAAAAAACAAAGCAGATTTCATCCGGCCCTCATTGCAGCATCTATAAAACATTATTCAAGGGTTCTACACTTTTTAAGCATTTTATAATGTTAACTATAATGATTTCTTGCACAGAAAACGGTATTAATTTAGTTTCTTATGATCATTTTCCAAACTTTCTCTGCCCTCACAATTAAAAATGGCTGTTTTTGCTACTATACCTTTAAAGGTGCTGTATGTAATTTTATTGACTGTACTAAAGCATAAAAATGCCATTACTTGTTTGCAGAGATTTAGGAAACATACCAAGTTCACACACTTGTTTCTTCAAAAAACAATCCTACAGCCAGTTATACTACTTTGAAACATGCATTCTGTGTCGTAATATCTGTTTTTGTTTTGGTCTGTGTGACTCCGCCCACTTCCAATTTACCCGATCGTATTTCAACACCCCGGGTTGCCAGTTGGTGGAAAACACAGCAATAGATCGTAGACCTAGAAAGCCTCAGTATCTATCTAAAAATCTCTAATCGCCTATTAAAACGCAGATAAATCAACTCGTTGCATTCCATTGTCAGTTGCGCTTGTTCCTGTTGTGTGTCCTCAATCTGGCAACCCGTGTGAGTGTCAAATCTGAGGAGATCTCTCCTATAGTTTGAATTCACACTGCAGTACCCATTTGAACCACTAGCTGTCAATCTTACATACTGCACCTTTAAGACTTTTATATTTAAATGAGCTCTATTATGAGTAAACTGGTGTAATTCACACTTTCACATGTTTACACGTTCACACGTTTAGTGGGGCTGGTCAGATTTCTGAATACTAAATAGTTGTTTTATGTGTAAATGTAGACAGTCATATGTTAATGAAATATAAGCTTTGTGTTGTGAAGGTTACAAGTATTTCATATAGTACATTTCAACTTTTTCAAAAGGGCAAGAAAAAGACCTTTATAACCCTGTTCTGCCTCCCTGAGGTCGATCTTGGTGATGGGTTTGAAATCCACATCCCACAGCCTCACACATCCATCACGCCCACCGGTGGCGAAGCCTTCTTCACATGAATGCATGCTGAAGATCCCTGCCTGCAGAACAAGGAGAGTTCACAAACAGGTCACAACCGTCGGCACATGCTGCTGAATTCACTATAGATGCATGACGCAAATGGTCATTGCGTTGACGATCTGACCGCAACTTTGTCAGTGAACATCCTTTAAGGGAGATCATATAGCAGACATGTGATGTGTATATGGTGGGAGAGATTGTGTAGGATGTGTGATGAGCTTTACTCACGCCGTGCGCCGCCTGTATCGTTCGTGTCAGGTTGAGTCCTTTCCACACATAAATGTCTCCGTTAAGAGCGCCTGAATACGTCACTTCATCTTTCGCCGTTGCTAAGCACAGGATGGTTTGTAGGTCCCCCGTCTTTCCAAAAATCCCTCGTTTTGGCGTCAAAGCATTGCCACATAATGTCCAAAACTATGAGACAAAAGAGAAATGATGCCCTGAAAAACAATTAACCATATGAAGGCTGTGAGCTCCACTTCTGTTTCTGAACTCCCTGAAACGCCTCCATTGTAGTCTTGAGTTTTCTTCCGGGAACGAACACGTCACAATATTCCTCATTTAAATAATTCATACAGTTATGGTAAGGGGTGGGACATTTCCCAAACACCAATCACAACACACTACTCCAGCCGACCAATCAGAGCACAGTGTGCTTTTCAGAAGGAGGGGCTTCATAGAGACAGGAACTAAACAGAGCGTTACTGACAGACTGAGAAGAGAGGAGCTGAACAATGGAGAATATGAGGAAAATAATGAATATTCAAGCAGGAAAACATTGCATCTGCAGTAAAGACAAAAACAAACAACAAAAGAAAGAACGAATAAATTACAGCATCTTTTCCCGCTGATGCCTCATTTATTTCTTTCCGAGAGCGCAGGAATCATCTTGGGTTCAAATGAACTTTGTCTCAGGGGTCTGACTCACTTTAATGTGCTTGACTCCGCAGCTCACCAGCCTGTGCGGCAGAAACGGGTCCCAGGAAATATCAAAGATCTGAAACCGCAGCACAAACAGGTGGAATAAATACGTCAACACCTCCACAACATCCAGCAGCAAACCTGATCACACATTAAGTCTAAACTTATACAAAATTATCATAAATTAATGCACAAACTAGGTACTACATGATGGTTTTGAAAAACACTAACCATAAGTATGAGCAATAATTATAGTGATGCTTGCTAATTAGCTAATAATTTAACAATTTACAATAACAGCAATGCATGAAGCCTTTTATTCAACATTATTTTTCTTCTGTCCTTAATTTTAAACTATGCAATTTTCTTTCAGATCAGTCTGATTCCTTCATTGTAATACTGGTAAATTGTGTGCAGTGAAAACATTGATATATATATATATATATATATATATATATATGTATGATTGGATGAGAGGTCATTCCAGCCATGCGATATTCTACCAGTATCACCACAGGAACCATTTCACCGTTTGTATCACTCCGCTTGAAGCGACTTTCATGGTCGGCCGATCAAACCCACCATATTTTTTACATGTTGTACCACGAACTGTAGTTTTAAGAGTTTTTGAAATATGTGACTCATTTAATCATAGCAACTATTTTACAATTTGTTTAGACATTTACGAGCTCCAGGCTGTTAGCGGCCGTTCAGTGCTCGAGTACCCGCCGAGAACAGCTTAATCTCGGCCAGTGCTTCGGGGATTTGCTGCTGGCTCTTATAGTGGTTAAACATGAGATATAATTCATTTTGGGTACATAAAAAGGCAATCTTTGGTCTTATTAATCTATTACTTGTTCCTGAGCAAATCGAATTGGGTTATGTTAAATTTAATTATTTAATATTAAGGCTATATTTAACTTGCGTCCGTTTTGTACATTTGACTGAATTGTACAATTGTGTATATTTCCTATTGCCATTTATAATGGCTATTGTTGCTCATTTAAATATTGTTGTTCAATAAATATTATTTTATATAAATAATATGTTGTATTGAGAAAGGGTCCATTAGTGCGTAATATGGATTGAGCGAAAGTTTACGAGTGAATGAGTCAGTCGCAAGAGACTTTTAAATTTTTAAGGGACTTTTGTAAACAAAGGGTGTTGTTTTAGCGCTGGTATGGAAAATTCCCTCAACTGTAAAAAGGACAAATACAAAGATTGCTTTCCTTAGCGGACATTCAAACGGATTTTTATAATGGATATAATATTATGGACATCGACCTGAAGAATGAATGTTATATCAGACACAGGTAATGCTCGCTCAAACGATCTCTCTCTCTCTCTCAATAATACTGTACAAAATACAATGAATTTCAATGGAGGGACTCAACATTCCTTCGTTACTAGTCCTAAAGTGACGTTTTAGAATTAGTAACGGAGTCTTGGTTAAACCGTCATCTTAAGATTTAAATCTGTGGTGGATGGAAGTAGTTCTGCACAAAAGAGGGTTTTCTTATTTATTTACACGCTTGTCCCATCAAACTGTTGTATAAATGCAATATCACACTCGTAGCTGTGAAATATGGCTGTATATCAGCATGGCTGTGATTACCTACGGCCGAATCACAGCCGTGCTGATATACAGCCATATCGCACGGCTACTCGTAATAAAATATGCTATTATCTTTCAAATAGTCTGATAAATTATACACCCTGAATGCAATGAAAGTTGCTTTGGATAAAAGCGTCTGCCAAATGCATACGTTTAAATTGCAATAGGAACAATGCATGAAGTCTTTTAATGTTTCTTCTATTAATAATGCATTTATCTTTCAAACAGTCTGATTTGTTTATTATTTGCATTCATTATCTGCACATAAACATCCCTTAAAGCACTCCTGTTGCTCAAAGCGTAGAGCATGCAAAGTCATGGGTTTGATTCCCAGGGAATGCATTAACTGATATACCGTACACCTCGAATGTAAGTGGCTTTGGATAAAAGCATCTGCCAAACGCATAAATGTAAAATGCAACAGATATAAATTATAAAAGGCTTTATATTCCATCGGCAGTTTACATTTTGGCAGTCATGCCAGTGAAGTTGTTGAGCTGGAACAGGAGAGAGAGACACAGAGCTGCAGGGTTTTAATGGCACCTTAGGGAATCTTCTGGTGTCTGTGGATCTTCACTAAGCTGCTCTGTCATCTCAAACTGTGTGTGTGTGTGTGTGTGTGATTCAGATTAGGAAACATACTCTATCTGTCAGTTCATGCATTGAATTTCTCCTCTGCATTGTAACATAACAATAACTTATTCATAATGCTCTTAACAGTTATTCATTCACATCACTGAGGTGTAGCATCTGTTGCTATGGAAACGGTCCTACCATGTGTGAACCGTATGGGCATGTTCTGCATTTTTTAACTTCGTGAACTAGATCTTTCTGGCATTATGAATGAAACGCTGGACTTGGCAGTTTTGATGTAATTAACTGATGAACAGTCCGTTCTGTCTTACCCTATCAGAATGTCCCGTGGCGGTGGCTAAGACACGCCCTTTTTTCCAGTCCCAAACGCACACAGTGTTTTTGGCATCAAGCCCCACCGAAGCTAAACGCTGATTATACAAATGCAAACGACAGGAGAAAATATGCAGTTAGATGAGACCATTTGCAAACACAGATTTTAATAATTTAATAATACAAATACTAAATATGGCAAAAAACATGCTAATATTCAAATGGTCAATGATTATGTTAGTCTCATTATAGAAAAATATTTGAGAATGCAGCAAGTGATCAATCAGAATCAGGTATTCCAGAGAATCATCATATGAAGTGATTCAGAAATAATTTGACTCACTTGTCCGTCGGCGTCGAAGGCCAGACAGGCCACACCGTGAGTGTGAACGTCTCTCAGGATGGACACTGTCGTCAGGGTGTAAGAGTCCCACACGCAGATATACGGATCCTTCCCAACCTGACCTGTGGCCACCTGGATCTTATCCGGATGCAGCGCTAGACTGAGAACAGAATAATAATAATAATAATAAACTTTATTTTCTATAGCGCCTTTAAAAAGTAGCATCTCAAAGCGCTTCACAGGAGAAAAAAAAGAAAACATACAATTATACAAACAATACTTTAAAATAAGTGAGATATAAAAAATACACCAAATAAGAACATACTGTCAAAAACAAGTAAATAAAAATAACAATTTCAATATAATCAAGTAAAAGCTACCCTAAAGAAATAAGCTTTAAGGGAAGATTTAAAACACTAAGGGATTCTGCTTGCCTAATTCGAGCAGGCAAGGAATTCCATAGTCTTGGAGCGACTGAAGAAAACGCCCGATCACCCATAGATTTTAAACGGGTATGTGGAACGATTAAAAGGCCAGTTTCCGAAGAGCGGAGAGCACGCACAGGTGTGTAGGGGGCTAAAAGCTCAGCGAGATAGTGAGGAGCCAAACCATTCAAAGCTTTATAAGTAAGCATGAGAACTTTAAAATCCACACGAAATCTGACAGTGAGCCAATGTAAAGACTCTTTGTGATCCCTTTTCCTGGTTCCAGACAGGATTTGGGTGGCAGAATTTTGAACCAGCTGTAATTTATTTAGGGTGGCATTTGAGACCCCAACCAGCAAAGCATTACAATAATCAATGCGAGAAAACACAAAGATATTGATCAACTTTTCAGCCACTGGAAGTGACAGCGTAGGACGCAATCTGGCAATATTTTTTAGATGAAAGAATGATGTCTTTACAGTGTTCTGAACATGGGGATCAAATGTTAAATGTGCATCAAATATCACCCCTAAATTTTTTTATTTTGTTTGAAATTCCAGTGTAGAGCCATCCACACTTAAAATTAAAGACCCAGCCTTACGTATCTGGTAGGGTGAACCAATGAGCATTACCTCCGTCTTGTCACTGTTCAGACACAAGAAATTTCCAGACATCTATTTTTTTATCTCAGAAATACATTGAGAAAGAAAAGACACAGCCACATTAACATCAGATTTTGAATGTACATAAACCTGAGTGTCATCTGCATAAAAGTGAAAGTTGAGACCAAGTGATCTTAAAAGTTGACCCAATGGATAAATGTAAATGCTAAAAAGTAAAGGGCCCAAAATTGGTCCTTGAGGAACACCAGATTTCACAACACCAATATCAGACTTGCAACCACCCATAGCAATGAACTGCTTTCGATCCGAGAGATAAGAATCAAACCAGCTTAGTGCAGTCCCAGAAACACCAAAGACAGACTCTAACCGAGTAAGTAAAATTGAATGATCAACAGTGTCGAATGCGGCACTGAGATCAAGAAGAATCAAGATAGCAAGAATCAGAAGCTATTAACAAATCATTAGTGACCTTAACTAAAGCTGTTTCAGTGAAGTGGAGTTTACGGAATCCCGATTGAAGGGGCTCAAAAAGATTATTTGCAGTAAGATGAGAATTCTAAAATTTTAAAAACGGAAGATTGGATATGGGATGAAAATTATTAAGATTATTGAAATTAATGTTATTTTTTTTTGGTACGGGGGTCACAGCAGCAATTTTAAATGCTGCTGGCACTACACCAGTACACAGAGAAGAGATGCATGCTGTGAGTTACACTGAATGAAAAGAAAGAAAGAAAGAAAGAAAGAAAGCATTGAAACACTGAAAGATACTCAAGTGTTTCGTTTGAGGACTTTGCAGCAAATTACAAAATTATATATATCTAGTTCAGTCATGAAACTCTAGATGGCACAGGTGGATTTTTACATGCAATCTGCAAGCGATCATTACCATATGGCACAAGCTGATTGGTCTCTGCTGATCCTGCAGCCAATGAGATTGCTTGCTCAACATTCTAGTCCTGCAGCGCTATCAGAGTTCCTCTGAACCCCTCCACCTCCCCAGCTCCACCTGCCAAGATCTGCTACAGGATTTATGTGTGTATTTATGCAGCAGCAGCAGATCTTAGCAGTAACAAGTCCATTTTTGCTCTGCAGCAGCAACAGATCTAGTCCGCCAAGAGCAAATACATTGCCATATTCAATAACATGCTAAAGCTATTCAGAGAGTTATCATTATTGAAATATATTATAACACCCACCAACCCACCAAATGCGGGTGTATTTCAGCAGTGGCGTGTAACGCAGTCACTCTTACTAGCCACTTTGGTGGGTTGAATCTTATATATAATATACGCACTTTTCAACTGTAGTCTTTTAAAAAGGCATCTGAAATAATAAACTAAGTGCAATGTAGTGCTGTCAAAAATATCGATTTTTCAATATATGCCGATACTGAAATATCAAAAAACGCTTCCAATACTAATTTTCCGCAGAATAGATACACGATACCAGCTGTGTTACAGGGCTTGAATTTCGGCGTGGGATTGCACATAATTTTACTCATTCCCACAGATTTTGTTCTCACACCCAAAGTGCGCCACATAAAGCCGCCTCTCAGTACTAAATTGAGTTTTTCGCTGCTTATTGTGCTTAAACAGTCAAATACATACAAAATAATGTCAAAATGCCAGTCTTGGCGATTATTCACATAAACACAGTCACTTATGTTTTAAGTGAACGTAAACAGTTGAGAAAGAAAACGCATGTGTAACAGCATAATGGATCCGTGCGTCAGGTCTTAAAGTGACAGCAGCCTAATAAACCTGCTGCCAAATTATGAGATAATATTAAAAATATCTATATGACAGTTTTTCCCCATGGTATCAATGTCAAAATTGTGGCCAGTGAAAATGCTGAGTGACTAGTAACTTTGGAAAATCACATCGATAATGAGCAAAAACGTTAATGTCAAGTAACGGTAACGGCGTTACATAATCAGGATACAAAAATCCAGTAACTGTAATTCGTTACAGTTACGTAAAAAAATGTAGTAATCAGATTACAGTTACATTTTGAAAAAAGGGGGGATACTATCAGGATTACAGTGGTTTCTAAATAAATAATTATTTTGCCATAATAACACCATATTAAGCGCTGCTTGATTATACAGTATTTCCTGGTTCTGTTGCCAGTGATGACTCACGTGAGCCACCTGCTGGTGCATGCGCAAATAACACCTGTATACAATCTCCTCAGATGCAGATTGAATCACTGCTGCTAGTTGAGTACGATGCTGCCCGCGGGAAAAAAACGCTTTAATTCATGGAAATTTCACTGCTATTTTGTTTTCAAAGAAGAAAATGCAAACAACATGGTTGTACAGTGCAAACTCTGCCTTCCAGCTACGAAAACATTTTCTTTATCAAGGACTAAAAAATAATCTGTAATACCATACTGTAGCCACTGGATGTCTGAATAGACCTATACATATATATTCAGGGCTGTGTATTCCCAATTTGTGGAAATGAGACATGATTGCTTAGTTTTAATAGTTTTTAAAAGTAACCAAACTGCTAAACATTAAAATTAAAGCAAAACAAACATGAACAGAAATGTTTGATCTGAGCTTGTTCAGTTTGGTTATGATCTGATGTCACTTTTATATATTTAAGCTCTAAATAACAACGGTAATAATATTGCAATAGATAATTTATCAGATTTTTAAAATATTTCTATTGTTGAGACACATTCTATAGTATGGAACATGTAACATTTAAAAACTTGCAGAAATTGAGAAGAACTAATTAAAATTAAATTTAAAAATGCACTTTATTTACAGTAAAGTTTACCCCTTTCTTTCTTTCTTTCTTTCTTTATATATGTGACCTTGAAGTAATCCAAAAGTAATCAGATTACATTACTTTCATATTGTGGTACTTGGATTATGTCACTGAATACTTTTTTTATGAAATAATTTGTAACTGTAACGGAAAACATTTTTAAAGTAACCCTCCCAAGTCTGCATATATCAAAATTAACACGCTAACGCATGCGATTATTTTTTTCAGTTTAACGGGTTAAAAATATTTATGTTGTCTCTATATTAATTTAGAGATTAAATGTGAAATTATTACAATATAAAAATATATTAAAAACTTTAAATGTTAGGTGCGATTAATCACGATTAGCTATTTTTTAATTGATTGACAGCACTAATTATATAAATTATATATATAAATATCTTTATATATATATATATATACACATTATATTTTTAAAATATAAATATTTCTAATATTATATAATGTTTTATTATACATTATATATATTTCTACTATACCAGTACTTATTATTTTTAATTAATAATAATAATAATATATTTTTTTTTTGACAGAACAGAATTTAGAACTTAACTAATTTTTATTTTATTTTATTTTATGATTTTTGTGCCACCAAAAAAGAACAAAAAACCAAAGCAAAACAAAAAACAAAATCAAAACAGGGCAGTTCTTGGCCCAAATAAAATGCTAGTCAAAAGTCTGAATATGAGATATAAAGCTGAATGTAAGTAAGGAAATTAATCTCATTAAAACAGCTTTACTCCAGAGCAATACATGAGTGCAGAAAAGTGCGATAATGTGACTAAATGCTAAAATGAATCGGTGTGGGAGAAACGCGTGCTTGAGGAAGCCACAGCGGGATCAGCCCTGCATATATGAGACGAGTCCTTCTGTCTGCACTGACTTTCCTTACAGGAAGATGATGTCACAAATGAATTGAGTCTCTCCAAGGCAACGGCTCTGCCATGGTGACGGACCGCGAGAGCCGGAGCTCAGGGACGTTCTCCATGCAGCAGGTGGAAAAAAAGTCAAAGCAGATAAACCTGTCAGAAGCGTGACATTGCTGCGACAAAACCAGAGATGTTACCAAAAAAATCGAATAATCCAGCCAAAATAATGTCATATATACATATATATATTTCAGCTTTGATTAACGAAAATGACTTTTAATAGTTTTAGTTAACAATACTAATGCTAACATCTCTCCTATACTGTGGTAAAAGGATTGCCATACATCGCCTCAGACAGGTTATTGCGTTAATAAATATAATACACGATAATTGTGTCATTATGGCAGGTGCAAAGTGCAGAGTCACAGGGATTTACTGTAAAAGAGCACATGACATTCACTACAGTCCCATTAGGGCTGATATTAGCACCTCGTCCCCTGCCATCTGTAACAGCAGGGGTAACGGGGCAGGAGTTTCCTCTCAATCACAGATCAAAGGCAGATTAAACAGGGCTAAACTGCCTCAATGTGTGTGTGTGTGTGTATGTGTGTGTGTGTCCGTGAGTTGCAGAACGATCAAAGTCTCTCCATGTACACTGGCATAAAACCCAAGCCAGCAGCTGTGCTGTGTGCCAACGCGGTTATGTGCTACAGATGTGCTGCCATCAAGTGTGTGTGTGTGTGTGTGTTTGTGGGTTACCACATATGTGCAAGTAACAACCTGCAGTAGGGAAAAATCACTAATGAGATCGCTTTAATATCTTAATTGCTTCTACAAGACCAGGACTGTTGCTTAAAGGGGCTATATGTCAGAATTTTCATGTATTAATCGCTTTTTTTATTGCCAATATACGAACAGCTTGTGCTTCCGAGACCTTCTCCGGTTGTCTATGAAAGCCGGTAGACTGATTTTTATGTGATGGACTCGGGTCGTTTTTACCGGGAAAATCAAAAGGATGTGACGTTTATGCCCGAGAGCTTCTCTTCCGTTCTATGAGACATGAAACTAACGAATGCTTATACAATGTTCGGGTCAATGCCGAAAGAGCCATTCTGTACTGTAATGTCAATGTGTCATGTGATTAATTAGTATAGTCTCACATTTTGTTATTGAGATGAAAGTGCGCAGAACATATTTACATATTCAGTAAGTTGCTGCTGCAGTTCACTTAACGGCCACCGGTGTCGCTAAAAACAAGAGTTTCTGAATTCTACATACAACCCCTTTAAAGTCAAAATAAAATGAAAAATGACCCATTAACTTTAGATGCATTAATTGCAATGAAACCACCTTTTTACCATCCGATCAAATTTTGACATTGTTTTTTCTCATTAAATATCCTGTTTTTACTCTGAAATGCATCACATTAGCGAAGTAAAATGTTTCATCTTAAACCAGTGTTATTTTAGTATTACTTATATTATACTATTTATTAATATTTTAAATTAGCTTGAATTATTTGTATATTTTCATTTTAATTTTGGTAATTTTGTTATATTCTTGTCATTTTTATTTGTTTATATTTCTATATAGCTTTAATTTATTATTTTTTAATAATAAAAAATATATATATTTTTAATTATTTTAAAAAATATATATTTTTAAAAATATTTTTAAATATTAAAAATATAAAAATATTTAATATTTAAAATGTATTATAAAGTGACGAGAATATTTTTGTGCGCCAAAAAAAACAAAATAATGACTTACAATATCTAGTGATGGGCGATTTCAAAACACTGCTTCGGAGCGTTACGAATCTTTTGTGTCGAATCAGTGATTTGCATCGCATATCAAACTGCCAAACTGCTGAAATCACGTGACTTTGGCGCTCCGAACCACTGATTCGATTCGTAAAGCTTCGAAGCTTCATGAAGCAGTGTTTTGACATTGCCCATCACTAGATATTGTTAAAAAGTCATTATTTTGTTTTTTTGCCGCACAAAAAGTATTCTCGTCGCTTTATAATATTAATATTGAACCACTGTACTCACATGAACTGTTTTAAATATGTTTTTAGTACATTAACGGATCTTGAGAGAGGAAGTACCATTGCTGGCAATGCAGGCCTCACTGAGCCAACAGATTTCAACAAAAATATCTTAATTTGTGTTCTGAAGATGAACGAAGGTCTTACGGGTGTAGAACGGCATGAGGGTGAGTAATAAATGACATTATTTTCATTTTTGGGTGAACTAACCCTTTAACAATATAAACACTGTCTTAAACTGTACTCAGATTTGCTCAAGAATCCAAAAGCCAGAGATCTTATTATGAACTCAAACATTTCTCATCAGATGATCCGAGCTTCTCTCCAGTTTCATTTTATAGCTAATTCTTGCATTTCAACAAACCCCTAAAACTAAGTATCAAGCTTTGCCGTATATGTAACTCATTTCACACCATTTTATGCAACAGTATCAAAGAACCTTGGCAACCGACCACAACACGCTAGCATCAGGGTGTCTTGCACAGGGAATCTAATTTGTGTCTATATTACTCCAGAAGCAAAAACAAAGTTTATACTAAACTTAATCATAACTGAAATCTCCATTAAGCATCCTGAGTGATGAAACAACATTCTGCTCTGCCAGTGAGAGGGAGAAGATGTGGCGAGAGGAAAGAGAAGAAGAAACACTGACCGTGACTTTGACATCACTGACAGCGGCTCTGAAAGCAGCGTGCAGCTGCAACTCTGTGGCTATTGATCGAATCAAGGCTTTTCACACACAACAGATAAAAGAGTGTGTGTGTGTGTGTGTGTGTGTGTGTGTGTGTGTGTGTGTGTGTGTGTGTGTGTGTGTGTGTGTGTGCTCATAAAAACATCAGATATGGCAACAAAATCTAATACTGAATGCTTTGGAACAGATGTTCTGGCTTGAATGGAGCGGATAGAGAGAGTCGGTGAATCTCACAAAACACGTTCATACAATTGGGGAAAAAATAGCCTTCGAAATGGTTTTCACTCAGAAATTGCTAGTACTTTTTCACAAATAATTAAAAAGAAGGTTTTTGAGGAAAACATATAGTGGACTTCACTGGGGTTCAACGGGTTGAAGGTCCAAATGTCAGTTTCAGTGCAGCTTCAAAGAGCTCTACATGATCCCAGACGAGGAATAAGAGTCTTATCTAGAGAAACCATCGGCCATTTTCTAAAAAAAAAAAAAATAATAATAATATACTTTTTAACCACAAATGCTCGTCTTGCACTGCTCTGTGATGCTCCACGCATTACGTAATCACGTTGGAAAGGTCACGCGTAGGCGGAAGTACCGCGGTAGGGCGAAAAACTTCAAAAATCACCTGACATCGTTGTTTTACCCTTTTTTGTAAAGGGCATTTAGCTTAGTCTTTGCACGTTCGCTTTGTAAACACTGGATCGGTACTTCCACCTACGTCACGCGTGATCTTTCCAACATGATTACGTAATGCATGGAGCATCACAGAGCAGTGCAAGACGAGCATTTGTGGTTAAAAATATAATTTTTTTTATTTTGTTTTAGAAAATGGCCGATGGTTTCTCTAGATAAGACTCTTATTCCTCGTCTGGGATCATGTAGAGCTCTTTGAAGCTGCACTGAAACTGACATTTGGACCTTCAACCCGTTGAACCCCAGTGAAGTCCACTATATGGAGAAAAATCCTGGAATGTTTTCCTCAAAAACCTCAATTTCTTTTCGACTGAAGAAAGAAAGACATGAACATCTTCGATGACATGGGGGTGAGTAAATTATCAGGAAAATTTCATTCTGAAGTGAACTAATCCTTTAATGTTTGATGATTGTGTTATTTGACATGTGCGTCAGCAATGCTTCTATCGCTTGTTTCTGCTGCTTCTTCGCCTGTGTTTTGATCCGGAGATTCTGTACTCTTTCTGAAGTACTCTTTCTTTTCTGAGAATGTTCCCTGTTAGCTGGAAAAGAACACGTGCAATTTTGAAGTAGAAAGACTGAAATAGTTTTCAACTTCAAAAAATGTAAAAGTAAAACAAACCTCAGATGCATTACAAGAATTAGAATTTGGAGAGAAATGGGCTTAATTATCATGAGAATAATATCTCAATGCAAAAAAAAGAAAAAAATCTAAATGTGTTTTATTTTCTTTATGCACAATATAATATTATTTTCCCGGACATGTTTCTCTGAGACTGACCCGTCATCAGTATGTGTGTTGGGACGCCCGTAGGCGTTTACTCATGACCCTCTCTGGGTTTAGTGCTGGACCCCTGTGAGTCAGTGAACAGCTGAAGGATTCTGGGAAGGATCTGCAGTCAAATGAACACCAGTGACTGTAGGCCTCCAGGGAGGAAGCTGAAAGGGAATATGAAGAGCGGATGATAAGCATGCCAGAGAGAGTGCGAGCGCGAGATATGCCTCCGCAGATGTGCTGAAGTCTTTGTGCAGTGAAGTGGGACGTCTGACCGCTGTCGTGACAGCGCACTTTTGGAAATGCCTGAAATAATTCCAGCTGTCTGAGACCTGCAACCAGAGACAGGTTTCTGATCCGATGCTAAACAAAAAACACTAGCTTTAAGCATAATAAAAGAACAAAACTACAAGAACTACTGACCACACTGCAATTAAAATTCCAGTAAAAATATCTTTACTTGAAATGCAAAATAACTCAAGTCTTGTTTATTGAAAAATTCATGTGAGTTTATAACTTGTTTTCCCTTTGAATTAAAGGGGACCTATAATGCCCCTTTTTCACAAGATATAAAATAAATCTCTGGTGTCCCCAGAATGTAGTTTCAGCTCAAAATCCCCCACAGATCCTTTATTATAGCTTGTCAAATTTGCCCTATTTGGGTGTGAGCAAAAACACGCTGTTTTGTGTGTGTCCCTTTAAATGCAAATGAGCTGCTGCTCCCCGCCCCCTTTCCAGAAGAGGGCGGAGCTTTAACAGCTCGCGCTTCGGTCGCTCAACATTAACAAAGCTGGAGAATCTCACGCAGCCAAAATGAGGATTGTCAGTAACGGTGTTCAGCCTTACTAACCAAGAAAAAATTGTTTTTGCAGTGCACAGATAATCTGATCAAATTAATCATTAAAAAAAAATCTATTACAGCATATCTGTGCAAAAAAACTACTTCAATATTTCAATATTTATACTATTACAGTGCAAAAAATGATCTTGTTTTCCAGTACAAATATCTAAACATTCTTAAATCAAGATACATTTACTTGAGAAGGAAATTTATATAACATATTAAGTCTTGTTTTCTGAAAAATGTATTAAAATGAAGTGAGTTTATGCTTTAAGTTTATTTTTCTGACCCCATTTGCAGATATTTTATCTTCTTCTAAGCTTAAACTCACCTCATTTTGATCATTTTTTCCAGAAAACATTTTATATCTTAAGTTATGCCATTTTGCATCTCAAGTAAATGTATCTTGATTTAAGAATGTTCAGATAGTTGATAATTGCACAACGTTCATCAACCAATCACAATCAAGCATTCAACAGCCCCGTAGTCTAACATATAATCATTTCTTCCCTCAATTTACTTAAGTTAGTTAAACCAAAACAAGGGAGCGAATTAGTTCAGCATTAGGCCACGATTTACTAAAACGAGGGAACAAATTAATAAATTGTGGAAAGAAATTCTTAATTCCTGGCTACGATACAGTATATATCACGTGCGAGGCTCCGTAGTGTCTTAAAACAAGAGCATGTCACCGTTATTCTAATATGAATCTGTAATAGCCAAATTAATTAATTAACACCTCAGTTATTAGTCTAAAATGCAACAACGCTGTGGTATAAATTAATTTAAATTACCATCACAAGTTGCTCATTCAAATTTCCATTTGCACTTGCTCAAAAAAACAATTCTGCGCTATTTTTAAGAGAAGAAAAAAGCAGTGAGTGAGCAGGGATCAGTTCATTAGGATAATGCAATTATGAACGCATCTCCAACGAGAGCTTTAATGAAATGAGTAGTCAGTTTGTTTTAGTCATAATGAGCTCTGAAAATCATGCATATCCAAAACCATGACAAGACATTTCAGCACAGAAACAAGAAACAAACGTGTCCTCCGCTCACGGGATGAGACAGCGTGGAATTTGAGCTTACAGTAATTCCACGGAGCGTCTGCCCCCTGTTAAGAGCTCAAATGTTCGGCTAATCTCACTGTGTTTGGGGTCAGATCTGGGCTGATAGAGGTGACCCAACAACACTTGCCCTTCATGCTGAGAGAAACAAGAACAATGAGCGCTTTGACTCAAAGCATCTGTACTAGTCAGCACACATGTGCAATCTAGACGTTAATAAAACATTTAGAAAACCATCTATTGTCTGGTGCTTTAAAGAACCTAGAAACCAAAAACACTGATCTGAAGAATCTAGAAAGAAACTTTTTTTAATCTTCAAAGAACCATCATTTTGATTTTCCAATAAAAATATCAAAGCAACATTTATTTATATAGTGCTTTTCACAATACACATCGTTTAAAAGCAGCTTTACAGAAAATCATGATGTTCATGTTTAAACTCTAAAAAATGCTGGTTTAAAAACTACCCAAGTTGGGTTGAAAATAGACAAACCCAGCATTTGAGTTGTTTTAACCCAACATTTGGGTTGTTTTAACCCAGCGATTGGGTTGTTTTAACCCAACAGTTGGGTTGTTTTAACCCAGCATGTGAGTTGTTTTAACCCAGCAATTGGGTTGTTTTAACCCAGCTATTGGGTTGTTTTAACCCAACAGTTGGGTTGTTTTAACCCAGCATTTAGGTTGTTTTAACCCAGCGATTGGGTTGTTTTAACCCAACAGTTGGGTTGTTTTAACCCAGCATGTGAGTTGTTTTAACCCAGCAATTGGGTTGTTTTAACCCAGCTATTGGGTTGTTTTAACCCAACAGTTGGGTTGTTTTAACCCAGCATTTAGGTTGTTTTAACCCAGCGATTGGGTTGTTTTAACCCAACAGTTGGGTTGTTTTAACCCAGCGTTTGAGTTGTTTTAACCCGGCATTTGGGTTGTTTTAACCCAGCGACTGGGTTGTTTTAACCCAGCGTTTGAGTTGTTTTAACCCAACATTTGGGTTGTTTTAACCCAGCGATTGGGTTGTTTTAACCCAACAGTTGGGTTGTTTTAACCCAGCATGTGAGTTGTTTTAACCCAGCTATTGGGTTGTTTTAACCCAGCTATTGGGTTGTTTTAACCCAACAGTTGGGTTGTTTTAACTCAGCAGTTGGGTTGTTTTAACCCAGCATTTAGGTTGTTTTAACCCAGCGATTGGGTTGTTTTAACCCAACAGTTGGGTTGTTTTAACCCAGCGTTTGAGTTGTTTTAACCCAGCGTTTGGGTTGTTTTAACCCAGCAGTTAGGTTGTTTTAACCCAGCAAATGGGTTGTTTTAACCCAGCGGTTGGGTTAAATGTTTGCCCAACCTGCTGGGTAGTTATATTTAATTCAACTATTGTTTAAAAATTACTGTATTGATTGCTTAAAATGAACCCAAAGTATGTTGGAAATTAACATTTATTAAAGGGGTCATGAATTGAGAAATTAACTTTTCCTTGAGCTTTTGATATATAAAGAGGTCATCGTACTATAAGAATATCCTGTAAGTTTCAGAACTGAAAACTTCCTTGTTAGTCCAATAAAAGCTTTTATTGACACCAGGCCCAGAGAACGACTCGTCTATGCCTGAAACAAGAAAAAATATCTGCCATTGGGGTCAGAAGTTTATTTTTTTCTTACACCATTAGCAGATATTTGTCTTGTTTTCAGCATATATTCACTTAGTTTTGATAATTTAAAAAAAAAAAAACTTTATCTTAAGCCATTTTGCTTCTCAAGTAAATGTATCTTGATTTAAGAATGTTTGTACAAGAAAACAAGTGAAGCTGGTCTTGAGTAATCGCTTGTTTTATCGCCTGCCAGGTTTAAATCTTCTTGCATAAATAAATTAGCATATAATAATAACAGCACATTTCTCCTCAACAAGACGTACTGAAGATGTACTGCAAGATGAGTTACAAGCTGAACTTTAATTCTTCTTCATAAATCTAAATCACTAAGGCTGCATTTACACTGCAGGTCTTGATGCCCAACTTCAATTTGGTGACTATATCCAGTTTTCTGATGTCTAGCTTACATCTTTTAAAAGTGACCCATATCCGATATCTGCATTTATACACTTGGCGAAACAAGGCAAAATAGACATCTCCATCAGTGTCGAACTATGTAAGGCTGAACGCCGTTACTGACAATCCTCATTTTGGCTGTGTGAGATTCTCCAGCTTTGTTGTTGTTGAGCAACCGAAGCGTGAGCTGTTAAAGCTCCGCCCTCTTCTGGAAAGGGGGCGGGAGCAGCAGCTCATTTGCATTTAAAGGGACACACACAAAAACGGCGTGTTTTTGCTCACACCCAAATAGGGGCAAATTTGACAAGCTATAATAAATGATCTGTGGGGGATTTTGAGCTGAAACTTCACAGACACATTCTGGAGACACCAGAGACTTACATCTTGTGAAAGGGCCATAATAGGTCCCCTTTAAGCCTTCATCCTCCATTGCGCCACTGAAAAGAGTCATGTGTTCACAGTTGAAGATGTCATTTACCACCGTCGCATTTTCAAAGGCGTACGACTCGCATAGACGGGAATTACACCGATTCATATCAGATGTTCGAGGGTCACATCCGATCTGTGCCACATGGGACGAAAACATCGGAATTGGGTCACTTGAACCATGTATCATTAGTGCCGATTGACTTAAACACCTTAAATAACTGTTGCATAAAACACCAGCTACACCAGACTGCTGTAAAATAGCCCAAAATGACACTATATTCATCAGATTTGGCTCTTCACTGCAGTAAAAGCATATTTTATACTTCTGCGCCACTGGCATCATGTGTGTTTTTTCATAGTACTTTTAATATGACTTTTAATAGCAAAGATCCCCCTCAGGCAGCGAGATGAACTGGGTTAATATACTCACTCTTCAGTCTACGTCGACCATGACCATTGTGTGTGTGTGTGTGTGTGTGTGTGTGAGTGTGTGTTCTAATATAATACAATCCAGCAAAAGCCAAGAACACTGAATGTCAGAGTTTCCATAAACAAACAATTACTGCAATAACACAAACGCTGTCTCGTGGTTTCCGTTTATAGGTGCACATTACAGAGAGACCTGCTAAACGAGCTGACGGGACACTTGAGGCAATTAACACTAATTACTAAATCCATCAATAGTAGGCTCAGCCTAAAACAAGACGCCTCGGCATAACATATTTTCGCCCACATCCCGTGACTGTTTGAACGTAACATGCGCTGAAGTTTCACCAACTCTAACCAGGCAATTAAACCTCATCATAAACAAACAGGATAGTTATACCAGAGCGTCTGGGCAAGACGATAATTGCCGTGAATGGAATCAGATGATAAGAATAGCATCCCATCCTCGGGCGCAAACAGAGCCTGTGCTGTGCGCTCGTCCTGGAAGTCTCGGATTTGGCAGTTGGGAAAACGCAAATGTTGCTAAATCTGCTTGGCTTTCTGTCACAACACAGTCCACAAACCAAGTCTTCACGCAAAATGCAAGATGCAAACTTGAAGCCAGCTTTTTTGATCTTTTTTTTTTTAGTCTTAATTGGTCCCGAGTACTGTTCAAACTGCTCTTTCACCTTGCTAGAAACACAAGTGCCCTCTTTTATACGTGTCCGAACAGAGTGAGTTCACCTGGAGGCGAGAGCGAGGGGAAAAACACGGTCACTTCCTCACCGTATATCGGCCCATCTCTCCAGTGAGGAGAAAAATTGCATAGGTTTGCTGAACATGAAAAGCTTTTTACACAAGCGCTGCCCTCCATCAGGGTCATCCTGCTGTCGTCTCTACACATGAACCCCATTTCATTCCAAACTCCTGCTGCTGTTCAGTGATACGATCAGTATATGACCCCTCGTCTGCTGGAGGGCGATTGTAAAGCTCAGCATTGATCCATCCAGGAGACGATGGTCTGATAAAGACGTGCCGATGTTCAGATATCATCAGGTGTCTCGGTGCAAATCAGATACAAACGACTTTATCATAGAGGAACAACTACTGTCGACACTACAGAAACGCACAGACAAACCATTCTTACAAAAAAGTACTGTGGCAGTACCGTAGTACAGTGATGGTATTATAATATATATCATCAATGATTATTCATGTACCATGGTACTCAAAAATATGGCAATGCTATGGTAAAAATGTACAGAAAACATGTAATTGCTGTGGTTCAGAAAAACATTATATTTCCATAGTATGTGTCCAAGAAATACCATGACATTACTATGGTACAATATTGTATTATCATGGTATTTTGTTACATACCATGGTACTGATTGATATATTAATCAATCATCATGGCACATGACCAGAAAAACATGGTTTTGCCATAGTATGCATCCAAAAAAAGATATCACGGTACTATGTACATTACCATGGTACATATTAAAAAACATGGTATTACTTTGTTACATACAATGGTGCTAAATAATTATGATATTAATTTACCATGGTATTTACATCATACTTTGTGGTATTTAAAAGAATACAATGACATCACCATGGTAAATGTCCATAAATCAAAAATCATGTCTTGTCCATAATACTGTAATATCATGGTATTTCAAGAAATGCAATGACATTACCATGGTACATGCTAAAAAGCATGGTATTATCAAGCTGCTTTGTTACATACCATGGTACCGATTGATATATGAATTTACCATGGTATATGCATGACATGTCATGACTTATAAAAGAATACAATGGCATTACCATGGTAAATGTCCCAAAACATGGTATCATCATGGCACGTGACCAAAGAAACATGGTTTTGCCATAGTATATGTCCAAAAAAAAATATCATGGTACTCCAAAAAATACCATGACATTACCATGGTACATTTTAAAAAACATGGAATTACCATGAAATGTTGTTACATACCATGGTACTGTATAATTATGATATTAATTTACCATGGTATTTACATCATACCTTGTGACATTTAAAAGAATACAATGACATTACCATGGCAAATGTACAGAAAACATGGTATCCTCGCAGTACATGTCCAAAAATCATGGGATTACCATGGTACTTGTCCATAATACTGTAATATCATGGTACTTCAAGAAATACAATGACATTACCATGGTACATGCTAAAAAGCATGGTATTATCATGGTATTAGTTTGTTACATACCATGGTACTGATTGATATATGAATTTACCATGGTATATGCATGACATATCATGGCTTATAAAAGAATACAATGGCATTACCATGGTAAATGTCCCAAAACATGGTATCATCATGGCACGTGACCAGAAAAACATGGTATTGCCATAGTATGTGTCCAAAAAAAACAAACAAAAAAACTGAGATATCACAGTACTCCAAAAAATACCATGACATTACCATGGTGCATATTAAAAACATGTTATTACTTTGATACATACCATGGTACTTAATAATTATACTGTAATTTCATGGTACCCCAAGGAATACAATGACATTACCATGGTACATGCTTAAAAGAATGGTATTATTATGGTACTTTGTTAACTATCATAGTACCAAATGATTACTGTATCATGATACATTGTCACATTTAAAAGAAAGCAATGCCATTACCATGGTACATGGCCTAAAATCATGCTATTACCATAGTATATGTCCAAAAAACTGACATCACGGTACTCAAAGAAATAACACGACATTAAAAACGTGGTATTATCATGGTACCTTGTTACATATGATGGTACTGAATGATTACTATATTATTTATTATATAGTATTATTATTTATTATTTATATTATTACTATATTATACCGTGGTATACATGATGCTTTTTGGCATTTAAAAAAAAGTACATGTAGTATTTTTTTGATGTTTTCAGTGTTACAAATTCATGACACCAATAATGTACCAATAATATAAATGTTATGAAGACCATCATACCTAATGATGTCGTCGTTGTGTCCCAAGTAAAACTTCTGTGTGTGTTCTCTGGTGTTGTACACCACTCCAACTCCAGCCACAAAATACACGATCTCCTTCCCTGCGGTGTAGTACAGGTTATTCCTGCACTGATGTCCTCTATATCCATGAATCCACTCCAGCCTCAGCTGACAGCGGGGAGCCGTCTTCTCTGCCATGCTCTCGGGATCTGCAATCGTCTACAAGTCACAAATGTGTCATTTAGCTGACTAACAGTGGACTTTCTACAGGGACCGTCTCTCTGAGGTCAAGGACACAATGGTGATGGATCACCTCTTGTAGGGTTGGAACCTACAGGCTTTCAGTCACCAGTTCAGATCTTTAACCACTAGGCAACACCAACCCTACAGCACTGCCAGCATTCAATGCCCTCTTGAAGTTCATGCATGCAGCATGGGCATCATAACTGGAACATCAGCTGGGTCACCTGTACAGGGAAGGCTGTCTGAAGATCCCAATGGGTGTCATGAAGAAATCAGGCTAAAATGAAGGGAAAATGCTGATATTTGGATCCAGATTAAAGGGAATTCAACTATGAAACAGTCAAGAATGGATTAGTTGGTTGCACCTACCAGCCATTGCATCAGGCTTTAGAGTATAAAAGCCTTTAAAGAGCATGGTAAATCTGCATTACCATTAAAACAACTAGCAGAAGATCCAAATGCATCTATAACATCCTCGTGCGTTCATCTACTTCCATCACACTGAGCTCTGGACGTCTTTAAAGGGTTGCAGAGACTTCAGGTCTTCACCGAGGAGACAAACCTCAAAGCCATCATGGCATTAATCTTCTCTAAAGGGCAAAAGTCGGCGTGTTTGCCGCCAGGATTTCAGAAAATCTCCACGATTTCAACCGTCAGACGACTCTCGACCGCCCCGCATAGCACCGACGATCAGACCTTACCCACAAACGTCTTCATCTTCTTCAACTTTCGCCTAAAGCTCTTCAATTCCCAGTGATACTCAAGCAAACTCTTCCATTCCTCGCGTGATCCGGATCACTGAATCATCAGGAACCGGGTTTGAGATGCAGAAGCCAGGAGAAGAGCCGCGCGAGCTGGTTTAGGTGGATTAATCCCTCCACCGCGAAGTCAGCGCAGCGTTGAGGGAGTAAAGACGCTCTGAGTTGAGCTATTGGCGTAATATTTTAGAGAATATGATTTCTGGTTTCTAGTAACCCATTCGGCTTGGTTACTACGACGCCTTGTGGCCCGTTTCCGATGATGCCTACAAGCAGAGAAAGCGGCGCCGCGCAAACAATCACGGGACTTGTAGTTCTAAACGGTCGCCAATGACGCGCAACCGCACGAAAATGACTTCAAATCCCATGAGCGCTCAGCACGCGCTGTCCAACGTGCTGAACATACGGGTCTTCTTACTATATCCAGCGATTAGGTTTTGCTATATATTATATTATATTATATTATATTGTAATTTTGTAAACAACAACAAAAAAGCATATTCGAGAAATCTTAAAGGAATGATATTGTATTTCTAATTGTATATTTATTTACAATAATTTTAAAGTGATTCAAATACGAATCCACTAAGAATTTATATAAAATCATGAAAAATAAAATTATATATATATATAAAATAAGTTGAAGTGTGGATATTGTTTGTACCGTATTTTCTTCCGAATTTAATGTCTGCGTTAGGATTGTACGACTAGCGGATAAAAAATAAATTGCACAGCTGCAAATGTGATAGTCGAATGGATAAAAGCTGTGCTTATGATGCAATTACAAACCTACAGTAGCGTGTTTTCACGTGTGAGTGGACACGTTCACGGTCACAGAGAGGACGCCGGGAAGGGCATCCCCAGCATCCCCCATCATCCCCCAGCGGAAGGAAATCCCGACACCACTGATTCTGCTTAAGACGGATTCACGTGACTAAAGAGCTCAGTGCATCTGTCGGGATCTTAATGAATGAATTAATAACAGAAAAATCATGTCCATATTGCAGATTTCACATCAATTCATTAGTATAAAATGTTTATTTAGCATACATTTATTTTTTCAAATCCTACATACTGCCCACTAGTCTTGAAAACACTTTCAAAAGGTACTAAAGTGAATAAAATAGCTTAATATTTTACATAATGACTGTTTCATGTGAATTAAGTACGTAACTGGTTCTAGAAATGCTGAGTAATTTAATAATTATATTAAAAGTCTCAGATCTATGAAGTGTGAAGTGTAAAATTATGTCAGTTGTGAGACTCTTGATTCTGCATTGCTTGTATCACAGACATGATATCAGTGTTTTGGTTTAGGGTGAGTCACATGACAGGAAGTTGTGCTGATTCCAAACGTTCTGGTGTGTGTGATCGCTGAATCAGTAAACCTCATGAACTAATTACAGACATATGGAGATCACAGATGGTGTGTGTGTTTCTTTAAAACTTATGAGGTGTCGCCCCCAAAAGCTTTACAGCAACTCTCACACACAGAAAGAAAAAATAGATCTCTCTAATATCTCAATTCTATGCAAATGGAGACTTTCCTGAAATACACTAAAAGTTTGGGGTCGGTAAGATTTTTTAACGTTTTTAAAAGAAGTCTCTTCTGCTCACCAAGGCTGCATTTATTTGATTAAAAATACAGTTAAAACAATAATATTGTAAAATATTTTTACCAGTTAAAAAAAACAACAAAAAAAACAACAACATTTGAACGGTTTGTATATCCACAAGTTAAAGGTAGGCAATTTTTTTCATAAACACTCTCTTTAAACTCTCTTCACATCAAATATTTAAAAATGCAGCCTATATATATCTTCTAAGAAAGTCTCAGGACCAAAAAACATTCATCCAATCATTGCATTCGGTTCGAATTCAATAATAGGATGTCCTACCTGCCTGTCAACATGTATTTGCATACCTCCGCGCACCCTGCTCGCGCAGACATCACACGTCATCAGTGTGTGCAAACAAACAGCAGCTGCCTTTTACCTTAACGGAATTCTTAAGCGCGAAACTTAAATCACGTGAGCCGACTCAATTCACTGTGTTGCCAAGTCCGTGGTTTTCCCGCGGAATTGGTCTACTTTTACAGTGTTCCCGCGGGTTGTTTTTTAGTTCACGATTGAAGCGGGAACTTCCTCAAAATTCGGTCTCCATCAACTATAAGTTAACTTAGTACAAACGAACGATATTAATTCAAAATATGTATAGCGATATAGTGCATAATCAAACAAATTGAACGTAATTTCTTTCACCTGACAAACTGTTCATTCATTAATAGCCTAATAATAATAATAATAATAATAATAGCCTATTAAGTGAATAATTGAACATCATTGCATTCTTTTACAGGAAATAACTGAAATATTTGGACATTTAACATTTAAATTAACACGTAATTACATTAAATATTATTGTGAATACATGAAGGGTAAGTGCAAATGCGTGCATAAACTAAGCTATTAGGTATCTGTATGCTATGCTAGTACATAGGTTAACTAATACAGACATTAATGGTCATAACATAGTTCAAACAGCATTTATAATAACATGATTATGAAATCAGACGCTAAAGAGAGTATCAAATTAAAAGTATTTTGAGCCAATGGGATAGCTCGGGGTTCTAACAAAGATTTTGAGAAAAGACCTGATTTGTCGCCACACCAGTGTCATGAGAAATTGAGTCCCCCAAGGAATCGGGTCTCCTTTAGGACCCAGGCGGTAATGCCTGATCAAAAGTTGTTATCATGACGTCTTGGCAAATTACAACCTATTTCAATATTTTGTGATATTTATTACATTAAGTGCACAAACAACATGATTGAAATATAAAATGAATGCCTATGTATTGTATAATAAAACAAACTGGAAACACAACCATGCCTAAACATAGTATGTTCTGTAAAAGTAATTTAATATTCATTTTAAACAATAATAGCAATGTGGTATAGTATATAATATTACTATTATAATTTTTAATATCTTAATTGTCATGTTAAGTACACACAAACATTAATTTGAAACATGTAATTGGTAACTATATTGGAAGCAAAACACAGGCCTACCTAATATAATATAAGCTAAGCTAGCAAGCTAATCGGGTATGCTATGCTAGTACATAAGGTAACTAAAAAAACAGTACGAACGAGAAATGCTTGATTTCACAACCTATAGCTTCAGTTATATACTAGTATACGAACCATGACATTAATGGTCATTATAACGCATTTTAAACGATATAAATACCATGATGTTGCAGAAATTATAATCAGGCGCTAAAAATACTACCCATTAAAAGTATGTTGAACCAATGGGATCACTCCCGGTCCTAAAGGAGCCCCGATTCCTGGGGGGACTCGATTTCTCACCACACCGGAATGCGATTGGGCTAGTTTTTGTTACGCAAACCTGGCAACCCTGTCTGAAGGGTTAGGCTTTCAAAGCTAGCTTGCTATTGCTAGCTTCCTCAAAATTAAAAGCACAGGATTGTGGGATATCAAAGGCAGCGAAGGATACATCTATGCTACCTTCAAAAATCGATCAGATGAAGGCATCTCAAGTGAAGCCAACTTTGGATTCGGTCGTGCCTTGATGCCTTCCTACCTTGGAACGCGTCCTTTGAAGGCAGCATTTTTCAGTTTTCGGATGCAGCCCATATTTCAAGGGAGGACCTGATTTGTCGCCACACCAGAATGTGATTGGGCTAGTTTTGAATAGCAATTGGGCTGGTTTTGTTACGCAAACCTGGCGACCCTGTCTGTAGCGATCTTATGCTTTCAAAGCTAGCTTGCTATTGCTAGCCTCTTGTCTACCATAGCTTTTATGAAAGAGCAATATGTTCTGTAAAAGTAATTTAATATTAATTTTACACATTAATAGCAATGTGGTATAGTATATAATATTACTATTATACATTTTTAATAAATTGTCATGTTAAGTACACACAAACATTAATTTGAAACATGTAACTGGAAGCAAAAAACACAGGCCTACCTAATATAATATAAGCTAAGCTAGCAGGCTAATCGGGCAGATGTATGCTATGCTAGTACATAAGCTAACTACAAAACAGTACCCTAACCAGTAACCTATAGGGTATGCACGTGACGTCACCGTCGACCGTTATGACTGCGGTTACGCCCACTGAGTGGCAGCATTGGTTTTCAGCGTGAATGCAGCGAAAAACACACAAAACACATCCAAAACGGGAAAGAGCTTTGTGATTGACTGTACAAACAGCTTTGACACAAAATCTGAGGTATATTTTACAGACTGCCAAAAGCTACAGAAAAAAGAAGCAAATGCTGCAATTCACAGAAACAGCTGGACTCCAGGCAGAGAAACATGGATTTTCAGTTATCATTTTGTGTCAAAATGTTGGATTTTGAGGTAAAATCGTACCCTTTATATTTTATTGTTATATACTCTATTGACAACTCATCAATTAAATATTTCCCATCTTATATTCTGCATAATTGGGTGTTTTTAAATAAACACCGACAAAAACTATAGAAGTTTTAGGGCTGGATGATATGACGATATATATAACACTGATAAGTGATCTCTCGGATTTAAATCTACCTATATTGTAGTTATAAAAAGGGTTCACAGGCAGATTTGCTTTATGTATTTCCCTGGCGTCGAAATCAGGCACATATAAATGTAAGGAAACACGATTCCTGGCTGCATGTCAGTTTCCATGGATTAGGTTTATTTGACAAGTTGTAAGGAACACTTTCGAGCCCAACCTTTAGTGTAATCGTGTGTTTTACTCGCGTTTTCGCAGTTTCCCCTATTAAATCCAGTCATCCAGCAGGTTCTTTTGCCACTCAGTCCAGCTGAGGGAGCGCGTTCCGGCGGGAAAGTGACGCCTATGCATACCCTCTATAGACCTTATGCGCCAGAGAAACAAGCGCGCCGCCATCTTTGTAATATTGTCTTTGAACTTCCGTTTTTGCGGTAGCCATGTACATTTCTATGGCATCGCTGTCAAAGAATAATTAGCTGGTGAAGTGGATTTACTTGTTGTAGAGTTAATGAAAGTTATCGTGAGCATTGTAATGTTTAAAGCAGATGTCTTAACAAATGTCAGTAGACCGGGAACATTTTAAAACGAGCAGTTCATTCATAAATACGTAAGATCGCAGTGGAAATACAAACCGGAAGACAAAAGACAACGAGCGCAGCGCTGAAAAGGGGCGGGGCTACATAAGGTCTATAGCTTCAGTTAAATGAACCATGTAATTTAAAAGACATTAATGGTCATTTTAACGCATTTTAAACTACATAAATCATAACGTGATTTTGCAGGAACTGTAATCAGGTGCTAAAAATACTACCCATTAAAAGTCAGTTGAACCAATGGGATCACTCTGGATCCTAGAGGAGACCCAGTTCCTGGGGGGACTCGATTTCCCACCACACCGAAATGCGTTTGGGCTAGTTTTTGAATAGCAGTTGGGCTGGTTTCGTTACGGAAACCTAGCAACCCTGTCTGAAGGTATCTTATGCTTTCAAAGCTAGCTTGCTATTGCTAGCTTCTCCGAAATTGAAAGCACAGGATTGTGGGATATCAAAGGCAGGGAAGGATACATCTATGCTACCTTTAAAAATCGATCAGATGAAGGCATCTCATAATACAGGAAGTGAAGCTAACTTTGGATTCGGACGTGCCTTGATGCCTTCCTACCTTGGAACGCGTCCCCCGAAGGCAGCATTTTTCAGTTTTCGGATGCAGCCCCTATTTCGAGATTTGTCGCCACACCAGAATGCGAATGGGCTAGTTTTTGAATAGCAATTGGGCTGGTTTCTTTACGGAAACCTAGCAACCCTGTCTTAAGGTATCTTATGCTTTCAAAGCTAGCTTGCTATTGCTAGCTTCTCTGAAATTGAAAGCACAGGATTGTGGGATATCAAAGGCAGCGAAGGATACATCTATGCTACCTTCAAAAATCGATCAGATGAAGGCATCTCAAGTGAAGCCAACTTTGGATTCGGACATGCCTTGATGCCTTCCTACCTTGGAACGCGTCCTCCGAAGGCAGCATTTTTCAGTTTTCGGATGCAGCCCATATCTCGAGAGAGGACCTGATTTGTCGCCACACCAGAATGCCAATGGGCTATTTTTGAATAGTAATTGGGCTGGTTTTGTTACACAAACCTGGCAACCCTGTCTGAAACGATCTTATGCTTTCAAAGCTAGCTCGCTATTGCTAGCCTCTCTGAAATTGCCTACCCTACCTTTAAGAAAGAGCAAGATCTAGCTAACACACACACACACACACACACACACAATCAGTCAAACCAACAGATGAGTCGAAAGACAAGAATAATGTTTAAAAGCATTTAATGACATCGCACATATTTAACAGGGCAGGGGGGTTAAAGTCTACAGGTGCAGTTTCATACATCTGAGCGTTTCTATACGCGCTCAGGACGCCCGACATCGCGAAGGATTTCATTCCTAGTATGTTGCTTTTGATTGTGCAGTAGATGAAAATTACAATAGATACAGTGACGGAGGGGATGCGCACTATGTATCAAAGAGCAGGAGAGCGGGATGAAGCCATAACGAGAAAACAAAGAGAAAAGATAATGCTCAGTGCTATAGCCCACAAGCAAGTAACCGTATTCATATTTTTTTTTGTTCTTTTTTTAATTTTTTTTTGTTGTTGTTGTTGGAGTAACATTACCTTTGTACCAGTAAATGTTCCACTGTTCACTTAACATTGATGCTTTAAAGTGTTTATAATACATCTAATTTTTATACTCTGTACTAGAATTATTTGAAACATATATTATGATAAAACCCAAGAGAAATGACAATTAACAAACAAAAAGGAAAAAAAATTGATTCAGGTTACTAGTCCTCTGTATATAGCAAACATTCTTAGAGTTTGGTACGACCCGCCTTGATCTGATCACATGACACAAGTCTACCAGGCCCTCGAGCGAGTGTTAGTCTACTTTCATATTAGCAAGTATCTGTTTTATCAGCTTATATTCGTTAAAAGGCAAATCTGACGAAACTTGGCGTAGCTATTTCAGCGCAACAATTCGTTAACGTGGAATTTTCTCGGTCCGTCCACCTGCTGGCGGGACAATGGAATCGTTTCGAAGCATCACTGTCTTGTTCCCTAACAACAAAGAGAGATTCGTCGTCTCTCCAAGACAGCCTCACAAAATTGAGGAAAATGTTTTAAATATCCAGACCCCTCAATGACACACAGATACAAAAACGAGAGATAGCAAGATTCAGGATTTGAAAATCAACCACAATAGAAACGTAAGAGCGTAAAAAAACACATCCGGTCCTTTAAAACTTCCAAATCGGGATTGGAATCGATTCGCGACACACTCTTGCTTTTTTTTTTTTTTTGTGTTAAACATTTTCCTTTCGTTTTGTACAACTTTGGAACCCAATTCGTGGGGTGTCAGGCACAGAGTGTGGCATCTTCATGAGCTTTGCATGCTGGGATATCACTGGAGGTGGGCAGACACAAACAAAATGACAGAATCGAAATGAGAAGAAGTCGTAAAAGAATTAAGGGAATGAGAGAATCGAATGTTTCTGTTGCCAGGGGAACAGACGGACGTCTACTGCTTCTTCTTGCTGAAGAGACTGAAGCGCTTCTCTTTGTCCTTCTCCTTGTCTTTCTCGCGCTTGCCGGGGCTGGATTCGGTCGTCAGGGTGACGGTTGCCGGGAGCGTGTGGGCGCGGCTGGAGGCGGGCGTGCTCTGGTTGCTAGGCGTGATCTCGGATTTCTCGGAGGACGAGGAGCCGCTGCCGGCGTTCTGAATGGCCTGAATCCATGTGTTCATCTCCTCCTTCAAACACACACACACACACACACACACACACACACACACAGTTAATCACATTCAGAAAACTTTAAAATACACGTTTGCATAAATTCACTTTATTGTAATGTCTATCCATCCATCGTTCCATCCATCCATCCATCTATCGCTCTCTGTCGTTCTATCTATCTATCCATCTATTCATCCATCCTCCATCCATCGTTCTATCATTCCATCCATCCATCTTTCGCTCTATCTACCTATCCATCCATCGTTCCATCCATCCATCACTCTCCGTCGTTCTATCTATCTATCTATCTATCTATCTATCGTTCCATCCATCCATCCATCGCCCTCTGTCGTTCTATCTATCCAACCATCCATCGTTCCATCCATCCATCTCTCTCCGTCGTTCGATCTATCTATCCATTCATCTATTCATCCATCCATCGTTCTATCTATCCATCCATCCATCATTCCATCCATCCATCACTCTCCGTCGTTCTATCTATCTATCTATCTATCTATCGTTCCATCCATCCATCCATCCATCGCCCTCTGTCGTTCTATCTATCCAACCATCCATCGTTCCATCCATCCATCTCTCTCCGTCGTTCGATCTATCTATCCATTCATCTATTCATCCATCCATCGTTCTATCTATCCATCCATCCATCATTCCATCCATCCATCGCTCTGTCGTTCTATCTACCTATCCATCCATCCGTCTATCGCTCTATCTGTTGTTCTGTCTACCTATCCATCCATCCATCCATCTATTCATCCATCATCCATCCATCATTCTATCTATCTATCCATCCATCCATTGTTCCATCTCACTCTATCTATCTATCGTTCCATCCATCCATCCATCTCTCTCTCTCCGTCATTCTATCTATCTATCCATCTATCTATCCATCCATCCATCATTCTATCTTTCTATCTATCTATCGTTCCATCCATCCATCGCTCTATCTGTCGTCCTATCTACCTATCCATCTATTCATCCATCAATCGTTCTATCTATCGCTCTATCTGTCGTTCTATCTACCTATCCATCCATCGTTCCATCCATCCATCGCTCTCTGTCGTTCTATCTATCCATCCATCCATCTATTCATCCATCATTCTATCCATCTATCTATCCATCCATCATCCATCCATCGTTCTATCTATCTATCCATCCATCGCTCTATCTGTCGTTCTATCCATCCATCCATCGCTCTTTGTCATTCTATCTACCTATCCATCCATCCATCGTTCCATCCATCCATCTATTGCTCTGTCGTTCCATCTATCTATCTATCTATCTATCTATCATTCCATCCATCCGTCTATTGCTCTGTTGTTCTATCTATCCATCCATCTATCATTCCATCCATCCATCTGTCCATCGTTCTATCCATCTATCTGTTGCTGCAATATGCAGGTGAATTAGATATTTGATTATAAAATCTCATTTATAGTTCATGTATTGAACTAATGAAACTGAACTAAAACCTGTAATTCAGTCAGTCAGTCATGTGAAGGTTCAGTTTCTCATGTACCACAAGGGGGCAGCGCTCCAGAATGTGTGCAGAAGTGAACCACGAACAGTTTTCTTATAGTGTAATATTACTGGAGTTATAATAAAAGCAGACTTACATCATCTTTGGCTTGGAAGAGATACTCATTTCCGTCAGTAACTCTGTTAAGAGGAACAACACGTTCAGTCACAGCAGAAAAACATCATTCAGATTATGATTAAAATAACTACAATAATCTCTTCCTCACCTGAGCTTGAAAACATGCTTCTTCTTTTTGTAGTCAACGGCGACCTCGCAGACGGCGTCCTTCAGGCTGATGGGGATCTCGTTGTGGTACGGGATGCCCTGAGCCGCGCTCTTATTGTCTTTGTAGAAGCCCATCTCGTGGTTATTGATGACACAGTACACGTTATGCCAGGATCTGAGGAGACGCACACAGAGCTCAGTCACTCGGACAAACAAAACACCGTCTGCTTGAGTTTATCCAGGAGCATCTGGACTTGTTTGTCATTTTAATGAAAAGGTTTCATCAATCCAAGTGGAAAAACAAATCCAGATGTTCCTGCATAAATTCAGCAATGATTCTTGAGATGACCTGAGAATTTGATGATGGAATTTTCTCAGACAAACTCTCCATTTCAGCGCCAAACACACTGAAGATTTTCCCATTAATAGACACTCAACTTTCAAATGGCAAAAGTTAATTTTGAAGCTTCGTTATCATACCTGCTGGACGCTTTCTTGTTGTGACCCTCCCACTCGTGTTTGCGGTGCAGGAATCCCTCCAGCTGGGCGGACGGCGTCTCCTGGCCTTTAGCCGGCAGCGTTGCGGACTGGCTGCCTTTCCCCCGTCTGTCTGCGGTCGGTGACGGGATCGGACTCGGCTCCTTCGAGCTCCTCTCGGCCACTCCGTTCATCTCGCCGTCCACTCCATCCTGCGAACACATGACCACGCGTTACGCTTATGACGAGAAATACTTCACAAACACTGTTGGGTTTGAACAACTTAGAAAGTCAGTCACACATGATGAATTCTGAAAGAACCGTTTCAGAAATCGTTAGGAGGAAAATATCACTTTGGCTGATTTAGAGATGAGAATCTCATTAAAATGGAGTGAAAAAGTGATTAATAGAAAAAATACACTAGAAAGTCAACATGAACTCAATGTTCACCCTATTTAGTTTGATAAAACATGTTCCTGATCTTATTGTTAATGATTTATTAACTTGCTTCCTTTTTGTGATGTCACCAAAGACATGCAGGCTACTGGATAATGTTAATATATATTAATATATATATATATATATATATATATATATATATATATATATATATATTTTTGGTTTACTAAAAAAATAAATGTTATATTTTAATATTTATATTACTTTTATACTAAATTTATTTGTTATATTTATTTATTTTCTACTTAATACATTTAATAGTAATATATTTATTTAAATTAGTTTTATGCTAATATTAATATCTTTTAATTTTTTTTTAACTAAAACTATAAATTTAATATATTAATATAAATATATTAATTTGATACTATCTTAATATATTACATGTTTTTGATTAAATTTTTTACAAAAAATAATACATTTAATATATTAAAATAAATAAAGTATATATATTAATAAATTATTTATTATTATTGTTTATTCCAATTTTAATATTAATTTTATTTAATTATTTTTGCTAAAATAAAAATGCAATATATTAATATAAATATATTAATTTGATACTGTCTTAATATATTATGTTTTTGATTAAATTTTTTACAAAAAATAATACATTTAATATATTAATATAAATAAAGTATTTATATTAAGAAATTATATTTATTTAGTAATTTATTTTTTTACTAAAATAATACATTTAATATAAATAAATTATTTATATTAAGAAATTATATTTATTTATATTAGCTTTATTCGAATCTTAAAATATTAATTTTATTTAATTATATTTACTAAAATAAAAATGTAATATATTAATATAAATAAGGTATATTAATATAATTTAATTATTTTTACTAAAACAATAAATTTAATATATTAATATAAATATATTAATTTGGTACTATCTTAATATATTACATGTTTTTGATTTAATTTTTTACAAAAAATAATACATTTAATATATTAATATAAATAAAGTATATATATTAATAAATTCTATTTATTTATATTAACTTTATTCCAATAATAATATATAATATTATTATAAATAAAGTAATATATTAAAATAAATAAAGTATTTATATTAATTATATTTATTTATTAATTTATTTTTTACTAAAATAATACATTTAATATATTAAATATAAATAAATTATTTATATTAATAAATTATATTTATTTTTATTAGCTTTATATATTAATTTTATTTAATTATTTTACTAAAATAAAAATTTAATGTTAATATAAATAAGGTATAGTTTTGTATTAATCTTAATATATTAATATAATTTAATTATTTTTACTAAAATAATACATTTAATATAAAGTATTTATATTAATAAATTATATTTTTACTAAAAATAACACATTTAATATATTAATAAATATATATTACGCATACTAATAAATTAGATTTATTTATACTACTATTGGATAATATTATTTGCAATACATCACATAACGGAAGTAATAACGTTTTGAATGCCGTTCCATGTTGACTTTAAATGTAAAAAGATCATGCAAGATGGAAAACTATCGATCTACAGTCACTGCAGAGCGTCAGGAAACATCATAGATGTCTGAAGATCAATCAGTTCACGTAAATACTCTTAATTTTGCCGAACTGATTGAAAGAAACGTCATGCTTAAAGCAACAGCACACAGAATTCACTCCAGAGGTGTTACTGTACCACCGTCTGACGGGGACCACGAGCCGCGTCCTGCTCCGCTAAAACGGCTTTCAGGAACTCAAACACAATCTCTTTAGTTCATCTTTACTATCTCAACACTAACATCTGTGAAAAACTCTCATAAGCAGCCAGTGAAGTCATTCAAAAGAGACAGATAATCACGTGACAGCCGTCATATATACACAACATACAAACTCTAGAGAGAATCAGTTAATTTATTGTTAGTGAACGTTGCTAGTAAAGAGTGAAGAAAGTGTGTCCTCAGCGATACTAGAAGTAAACAGAGCCGCCATACAGTGTTTTCAGAGCATTTTATGGTAAATCACCTCAAACAAACACAAAAAAGCCCCACATCATTTAAACTCTATTGGACTTTTAGGACTGAACAACATGTTTCAGTTTCACAAACAAAACAAAGCAAAGCAAAACTATCAAAAATGGCAGATAATTTGCACCAATTTAAATATCAAAACTGTTGTTTTAAAGCAATGCTCTCGACTGCTGTCCATTAAAACGGAAAAGAATATCAAGAGGAGGAAGCACACTTCGCTTTTACAGTAATGCACTTACAATGGACGTCTAAAACGCACCATTAATACAGAGAAACTGGAAGGAATCAAGTTCCTTTTTTCCTTAAACACAATCAGAAGTTCATCCATCTAGAAGTTCCACATCAAAAGACACATTATATAACACTCATTTGGGGAATTAACAACAAAATGAGCTCCATATTTACCATAGGCTTCCATTATTTATCCGTGGTATCTTCTTAATGTCCACAAAACACACAGAAGTTATTGATACACACTGTCATTACTGATAACCTGACGGTAGTTAATAAACAGCTGACAAGCACAGATGGTGCAAAGGTGTTTGTCACTGATATGGGATCATCAGAGAGCATTATGGGAACTGTCAGTGACCCTGACCGGTAGTTCGTGGTGTCTGTTGACTGGTAGTGTATTGTGGGTAGGTACAGGAGCGGTAACTAACCCGTGGCGAGTCCTGGTCTGATGGTAGTCCGTTCTGGGCAATCTGCTCTCCTTCTCTGTGAACACACACACACACACACACACACACACACACACACACACACACACACACACACACACATATGAAGCCATAACGTTACTTATGAACACTGTATGAAATCATATTCTTGTTCAGTGGTAGACTGACACATGCAGGCCGTTTTGAGATCTCGCTTGACCGGTGAAGTGAAAGATCCCCTTGCATCAGTTTAAAAAAATATTGACTGTGCTTTTAATAATTTTTTTAATAAATCTTGCACAAAATGTTGATTTAATTTTAATTTTAGTTTATATACACCTCATACATGATGATACACCACTAACCGTCCATTTTGTTTAACCACTAGTCCTGTTTTCCTGTAAAATATCTAAATATTCTTTAAATATCCTGCTGAAAAAATATATTTATTTATTTTATTTATTCATATTAATAAATTATATTATTAATCTTAACATATTTCATTATTTTTACTAAAATAATACTATTATGAATATGATTTATATTAATACATTATATTTAATTATATACATTTAATATATTAAGATTAGTAAAACATTGTTTTACTAAAAAAATAAAATAAATAAATTATATTTATTTATATTATCAATATACCAAACATATTTTTACTAAAATACTTTAAATATAATATAAATATGATTTATATTAATAAATTGTATTTAATTATATACATTTAATAAATTAAGATTAATAATAGTACACAAATGTTTTTACTAAAATAATACATTTAGTAAATAATATGTTTAATATAATAATACAAATATCTTATTTATATTTATAGATTTATATTAGTTTTATACTAATATCTTAATATACCAAATGTAATATTTTTACTAAAATAATACTTTTAATATAGTAATATAAATGCATTATATTTAATTATATACATCTAATATATTAAGATTAGTACAAACTTGTTTTTACTTTTACTAATATTTTTACTAAATGTTTAATATAATTTTATACTAGTACTAATTATACTATACTAATTTTATTATAGTTTTATACTAATATCTTAATATACCAAATGTAATATTTTTACTAAAATAATACATTTAATATTTTTACTAAATAATATGTTTAATGCAATAATAAAAATATATTATTTATATTTATATACAGATTTATATTAGTTATATTAAATGTATATTAAAATAATAATTTAATATACTAATATAAATACATTATTATATTCATTTATATTATTATTATTATTATACTGATTTTAATATATTACATTTTAAATAATAATTTAGTTTATAAAAGTTTAGTTTAAGAACACTAATTACACAAAATATGTTCAAATTAAAAGCACAGAGCTTAACATCAGATAATAAAGCTGAAGTCTGTATTTAACACACGTTACCTGACAGTGTAGAGGAGCATCTGTGTGACATGTGGCGTGTTTCTGTGAGCGTGTCGAGCGTTTACCTCTGCTGTGTTTCTGCGTCCTGCGCCTGGACCGGCTCCGGTGTGGGCGGTTTCCTCTTCCTCTCTTCCTCCTCTTGCTGTCTTCTCACTTCCAATAACTCCAACTGCCAGAGACAACCGAGAAGTTCAGAGTCACGGTGACGTCTTACACACACCCACACACACACACACACTCTCTCTCTCTTACCGTAGTCAGTCGCTCCAGCGCTGAGAAGCGTTCCTCCCAGGTCGCGGCTGATTTCTCGAACGCTTCGTGTCGTTTGATCAGTTTCTCCACCTCGTCCACACTCTGTCCCATCTCCCTGCTGGACAGATATGGCTCCTGTCCCAGCAGCCATGCCTCTGCCACGCCGGCGTCCCGTGAAAACTGGTGCACTTCCAAAACTGCAAACACACACAGGCAAGGTGAAAGGGGAAGTTAAAGTCAATGTAATTTAAAGTCCAAGCTGCCCACATCCTTTTACACACTTCCCATTATAAGGTCAGAAATAGGTGTGTAAGGGTTGCTAAGCATCATGGGAAGAGAGGCTCTGACTCCCAAGATGTCAAATACAGGGCGATGGCAGTAACCGATCCCTTCGGATCACATCAGATGGGAAACTCCTTCTTAATGGTTTATTAGACATGTATGAAATCATAATCTTGTTCAGCGGTAGACTGATACACGTGTCCGCCATTTTGAGATCTCACTTGACCAATGGACAGAAGTAAAACACTGTGATACATTTAAAATAATAAATAATACATTTAATTTTCTATTCGATTTTCTAATTGAAAATTCTTGTTAATATGTTAAATTTAATAAATTTAATATATTAATAAAAATATTAACTATATATTAAATTTTATTTATTTTAGTTTTTTTACTTGTCTTATATATTACATTTAAAAAAAAACTTTAATGTTAAATTTATTTAAAATGTTTTACTAAAATAATAAATTTAATATATTAATATAAATCTATTATTTATATTAATGATTTTTATTTACATTAGTTTTATACTAACCTTACATGTATATATATATTTTTTTTTTTACAAAATACATTTAATATATTAACAGAAAGATATATTATTTATATTAATATATTTTTAAGTATTAATACTAATATATTAAATTTAGTATTTTTTACTGAAATAATACATTACATTTAATACATTTAATATATTAATATAAATATATTATTTATAATAATAAATAATATTTATTTAGTTAAATATATATTTATTTAATTTTATACTGACAATACATTTAATATATTATTATAAATATATTATATTAATATTACACTAATATATTATATTAGTATAATTTATTTAATTTAATTTTACTAAAATAATACATTTAATATATTAATATAAATATATTATTTATATTAATAAATGGTTTTTATTTACATTAGTTTTATACTAACCTTACATGTATTTATATATTTTTTTACAAAATTAATACATTTCATATATTAATAAAAATTTATATTAATATATATATATATTTATTTATTTAATTTTATGCCGACATGATAGATTTAATATATTACTAAAATATATTCTTTTAATTTTATACTAACATTAATATATTATATTTATTTAATTTAATAATTTTACAGAAATATGTTTAATATATTAATATGAATGTATTATTTATATTAATAAATTATATAAGCTTTATACTAAACTTAACATTACATTTATTTAATTTTTTTATACTAACATATTTATTTATAATAACGTTTGATCAGTTTTATGCTAATCTTCATACAGCTGGGGAAACTACTTTCTAATGGTTCATAACACTGAGTCATTTCCTATCATACTCACTCAGTCTCAGCCACTCCCATCTGTCCTCCCACTTGTCAATCATATCTTTCCTCTTGTCCGTCAACTGCAGCAACTTCTCTTTAATCTGTGGGACAGGTAAATGGACATGAAGGACTGGAACGAGATATCTAAAGATGGTTTTTCAATGGTCCAGTGGTTGTATAAGAACCTCTGAATGCGTCGTGTGCGGTTGTACCCACCTCCTCTGATGCATAGTGTTTCCGCGCCAGGAGAGACTTGCCCAGCTCGATGCAGGCCGTGAAACTGTCATTACGGGCATCGATTTCAGCTTTGATACCCTGGTGGTTGTTCATGAGAAGCTCCACAGATGACACATCCCTGAAGAAAACAACAGATTAATACCTCCAGACTGATCTGGGACATCAACACACACAGAACCTCCTACTTTTTTTGTCTCTTTATGAACAACTTCCCCTTTCGAGGACACTCACAAAATGATGCTGAACATTCAGGCACAATATCATCACACAGACACACACCTGGGCTTCTCCTGAGTCTCGATAAGGCGGATGACGTCCTCCATCCAGAGCATGAGGTCACGCACCATACTGAAGAAGCGGAACTTGTCTCCGGTATCCAGCAGTCGTGCCCGTCGGCCCTCGCAGGCTTCCAGAAGACTCCTCCAGGCCTCCAGCACCTCGCCCTCACGCCGCTGGATGTCGTCGGCTTTGTCTCCAGCATATGCTGACTGCAGGCGCACGGCATCTTCCTGCAACTGCCTGACCTGAGGACACAAGCAGGGGGCAGCAGTGAGTAAAACGCAGCCAATTGTTCTTAGTGCATTTAGCCAATAAAACTGGTTAATGTACTTCGTTGTTGTGCAATATTAGTCTCATAACACAGGCTATTTGCGACAGGGCATGTCAAACTTCTCAACCAATCAGATGTTTTTATGCCACTCATTCTAGCCAAAAATTACTTTGTGTGTATTAATATCTATGTGTATTTTTTGGATCTGATTGACGCACCTGCGTTCCAAGTGCTTGGATGTCGTGCTCAAATGTGGTGTGCATCCTCTGCAAGGTTTCCACCGTGTTCTGGTCTCGGCCCAGCTCTTCTGGAAGCTTCTTATGCTTGTCCAGGATGCGTCCCAGGATTTCCTTGGCGTCGTGGTAGAACTTGTGCAGCTCGTAGGATGCGGCGAGAATCTGCGTACGCGTGTCGATGAGCTCCAGCAGATCGGCCCAGGCCTCGTTCAGACCGTCCTTCCACTCGGCGACAGTCGCGGCGTCGGCGTGGCCAGCGTTGATGAGCTCGTCCGCCATGCGGTTGACGCCATCCACACGCTCCTGACCGATGTTTCCGGTGTCCCGGGCGAATTCACGGAAGCGTTCCTGCAGCATCTGTAGGAGAGAGGAAGACAAATACATTAAGATAATAATTTTTAGTACATTTACAACTCTGCACTGCACCATTTATGAATATTAATTGAATTAAACATCAATCCTGGATTGCGTTGAAGGATTATATGTTTGTTCGGAGCATTTGACTGCAGATTGTTTTGTAATTGAGGCACACTGTATGCTATATAACATAGTAACTTCAAGAAAATGCTGGACTTTAATTTGTTCTGACTCACGGTAACGTGTTCGTAGTCTTGGCCGAGCTCGTGAGATCCAGCCACCACCTCTCTCTCGGCTATCCACTGCTCCAGATCGTCCACCTCCCGGTTCAGCTGGAAGAGGCGGAACCTCTCCTCCAGTTTGCCTCTCCTCTCCTCTGATAGGTCCTTCAGTCCAGCGTACAGCTTATCCACCTGTGATTGGCGCATGCCGATCCTCTCACTACAGCACAGACACACACAAAGCCAGGGTTAATTTTAAGATCATATTCAGAGATGTTCAGCATATGATATTATTGGAGCCAGAGGTGTAAAGATGATTCGAAATACAAATGTGAGAGTTTAATTCAGATCAATTCAAAATCAATGTTACAATCAGATTCAGAGTCAAAATCAGATTCAAATCCAGATTTAGAATCAAAGTCAATTTTTGAGTCAGAGTCTAAATCAGAGTAATATTCAAATCCAGATTTAGAATTAAAGTCAGAATCATATTCAGATACAGATTTAGAATTAAATTCAAAGTCAGTTTCAGAGTCAAAATCAGATTAATATTCAAATTCAGATTTAGAAACAAAGCCAGAACCATAGTCAGAATCAGATTCAGATTTAGAATCAAATTCAAAGTCAATTTTTGAGTCAGAGTCTAAATCAGAGTAATATTCAAATCCAGATTAAGAAAAAGTCAAAATCACATTTAGATACAGATTTAGAATCAAATTCAAAGTCAGTTTCAGAGTCAAAATCAGATTAATATTCAAATTCTGATTTAGAAACAAAGTCAGTCAGTTTTAGTTAGAGTTAACATAAGATTCACATTCAAATCCAGATTTAGAATCAAAGTCCAAGTCCATTTTAGAGCAAGAATCAAATCAGATTAATATAAAAATCTAGATCTAGATTAGAATTAATATCAGTTTCAGCATTACAGACAAAAGAAGATTTAGATTCAAAATTTGAATCAAAATTAAAAATGAAAGTCAAAGTTAGTTTTAGAGTTAGAGTCAAAATCAGATTTAGATCCATATTTAGAATCAAAGTCCATTAATTAAAGCCATAATCAAATCATAATCAAGATTAAAATCCAGATTTAGTTTAAGAATCAGCATTACAGTCAAAAATAGATTTAGAATCAAAATAAAAAATGAAAGTTAGTTTTAGAGTCAAAATCAGATTTAGAAATAAAATCAAACTGTTTCAAAGCCAGAATCAATCAAATCAAGATTAAAATACAGATAGTTTAAGAATCAGTTTCAGAATTGTAGTCAAAAACAGAATTAGATTCAGATTAGAATCAAAATAAAAAATAAAAGTCAAAGTTAGTTTTAGAGGCAAAATCAGGTTCTAGATTTAAATGTAGACTCAAGGTCTGTTTCAGAGCCGCATATTTAAATTCAGATCCATATCCAGGTTTAGAATAATTAATTAAATAAATGACATCACTGTCAAAGATGTCCGTTTCAGAGTCTGAAAATCTGAAAAACCAGATCCAGATTTAGAATCAAAGTCAGTTTTAGAGCCAGAGCCAAAATCAGATTTAGATTTACATTCAAATTCAGATCCAGATTTAGATTTCAATGTCAGTGTCAAAATCAGATTGAGTCAAAATGAGATCCAGATCCAGATTAAGTGCATTGTAAGTGTGAGAGGTAACTCTGTACCTCTCAGGGTGGTTGGCGGCCACCAGGCCTCGGCTCGTCTTGGACAGTTGGTGAACAGTCTCAGCATAGTCCTCCACCGCCTGCTCCAAGATCTGGTGTTTCTTCAGCATGGCCACTGAACTCTGCTCATCCTGAGAACAACAACGAGACAACAACATTTCTGAAAAGGAGTATACGAAATATCAAACCAACCTAATGTTCACTTGAGCAGTTATGGCAAGAAACCAAAAGGTGAATAGGGTAAAATCTTGCACAAACTTTGGCCTTCTCTTCAGACATCATGTAGAGCTCCTGCTCGCTCATCCAGGCTTCAGCTTCAGCTGCATCGAAGTAGTACTGCTGGGCCTTATGGGCCTCCTCGAGTCTGGTGTGGCGTTTCTCCGTCTCCTGGATGATCAGGCTCCACAGCTGCTGCAGGTCGGTCAGTCGGGCTCGGATCGACTCCACGTTGGGGCTGTCGGCCTTCAGGATGCTCTGGCTGCGCTCGAATATGTCGTCACAGCGAGGCTGATGGCCCTGGATCTCCTTCTGTAATGTCTGTAGAGCAGGACATTTTGAGTAAGTGTGTGTTGAATTGCTCCAGATTTGAATGTGTGAGTATTTGCTTGTAAATAGCAATTCAGTTAACCCTAAACACATTACCTGGTTCTTCTTGATAAGTAGCTGAACAGTCTGTAAATTGTTGCCATGGTCTGTCGACGTAGCAAGAGGCATCCTCTCCTCAACCCAAAGCTGTAGAGAAACTATCCGTTAAACATCTGCTGTAAACACATAAGCAGGTGGGCGTATTTTAAACGCAAACATACAATCTCATCCTCCACGTCACGGTTAAACTGGTGGATCTCACGAGAGGCCATGAGGAAGTTTTTCCTCTTCAACAGCGGCTCCAGCAGCTCCTGGAACTTCTGCTCCACCTCGATCCGACGTCCATCGACCTCGTCCGTGTCCTTTCCTTCCTGTCGCAGCACATGAGCTTGAGACTGAAGCTCCTCCACCTCCCTCTGACGAACCTCCACCTGGTTCTCCAACATCTGGAGCAAATAAGCACAGAGTTAGTCTCATCCAAAAAATGTTTACAAAGTCCCTCAGGACTCCACCAAGAACAAGTATCTGCTGGTGAGGTCTGAAAAATCAACTCAAACCTGTTGTTTCTTGAGCAGGATGTTGACGCTGGTCAGGTCTTTGCCATAGTCATCTGATTGGATCTGACCCTCCAGGCCCACCAGCCATTTGTCCAGGTCGGCGCAGCTCTGTGTGAAGAGTTCGGCCTTGTTGGCGTCAAACAGGCACTGGGCTTTAGTCTGAGTTGTGGTTTCCAGTTCGGTCCACATCTTCTGCAGCGCCGCCAACTTCTCCTTCACTACAGCTTCTGTCTCCGGCTTCTCCGAGACCAGCTGCTTCGCTTCCTGCAGACAGACAGACATTTATATGATAATGACTTAAAATTAGATTAATGCTATTACACACAATACTGGAAGAGGATATGGAATGCAATAAGCACATTTATGATCTAACATGATCAATTAAACGCATTGATAACTGACCTTTTCGATTTTGTCCAGCCATTCTTTGTTGGACTGCAGTTCGGCCATGAAAGCTTGATGTTTGAGCCATTTGCTGTGCAGGTTTCGAGCTTCATCGTAGGACATGTCCTGTGCTGTCAACATCTTCTCATTGATCCACAGGGACAGCTATACAAAAGATGTAAAAAAGTCAAGTTAAGATGTATTTCTGTTATTATTTTTCTTTATAAGAGTCATATAGGATGCAGCTGACTTCCTACACATGTCACAATGAATTTGTAATGGCAACAGAACCCAACAAAAACATTACCACAGAAGAGCAAACACAAACACACTAACATACACACACATATATATATAACAACAATTTGTGATGACATCTATTATATAATTACTAATTCTCTTGGTCCACAAATTCCCTCCATCTTCTCCATAAATTGCCAGTCTTCTAAAATGGGTAAAGTAGGTTCGAGTTGTTTAGTTAAGCTGTATTTCTATGGATTTTGCCTTCTATTTCAGCTCACCTCCTGGCAGTCCTGCAAGAACTTCTGCAGGTCTCTGTTGTCCTTCAACCTCATGAGCAGCTCCACAGCCGCCTCACGGTTCTTCTTGTGCCTGCAGGTTAAAGGTTGAAGGTCAGATCTACCCTTTTATCTATTATTCCTATTCACTTTAACACAATTAATCGGATGTGTCCTGTTACCGGTCATCGATGGAGGTTGCTCTCTCCTGGATGCGGTCGGCGTTGATGTTTCCATCGCTGGCAAGTCTCCTACCGGCCTCCACCACACTGTTGATCTTGTCTTCATTGGCGTCCATGGTGGTCATGAAGTCCTCCTGTTTTTTAATGGCAGCTTCTGCCCCTTCCAGGGTGGTGGGCATCTCGGTATGAGCCAGAACATACTCCTACAGAAAGATACGCAACAGAACAAGATGAAATATCATCAAGACAAACTTTGATGGTGGATTGAGGAAGCCTGGTGAAAAGTTAGAAATAGAAGTTTGAAGTGGTTTTAGACAGACAAATTACCTGGTTGTTGAGGAAGGCCTCGGCTTGTTTGGTGTCTCTGAGGAAGATCTGATAGGCGTGAGACTGTGACAGAAGGTTCTGGCGGTTCTCCCACATCTTGTGAAGCTCGTTCCATCCAGTATCCAAAGCCTGGAGCCTTTGTCTCAGGAACATGTACTGAGCATCCGTCTGTCCCTGTGTCACCATCTCACCCATGTCTCTCATCTTCTGGTAGTCCTCTTCGTAGTTGTTAATCTCGTTCTTGATGCCTTCGTGTTGGGCTAGAAGCTTCTCCGCCTCGGCTAGTGTGTTGGGCATGTCCTCGGACGCAATGGCCGTCTGCGTACGGGAAAGCCAGGACTGGAAATCATCCAGCTCGCGGAGGAACTGCTGCAGCTTGCTGGCTTCGCCAAGAGATGCCTCGCGGTTTCGTAGTGTGTCTTTCATCTCCTCCCAAACGGCGGTGATTTCCGCCAGCCGTCCCGTGATGGCTTTGGCCTGGTCGGGATGTTCGCCGGCCAAGCGATCCGCCTCACCGCGGAGGTCGCCCAGTTTGGCTTCGATGGCAGCCAGATCGCGTTCCATGCCGGTGAGTTTGCGTTGCAGGGCCATTACGCCCGTGAGGTCGTTGCCCAGCTCCTGGGTGGACTCGATGACTTTTGTCTTCTCACGGATCCAGGATTTTGTCTCATTACAGTCAAGGTGGTAGTTCTGCACGCCCAAGGCGGAGTTCAGGGACTCTTTCTTCTGGTCCACCAGGTCGCGGAACTGACTCCACCTGCGGATGAGCATCAGGTTGTATTTAAACACATGAACTGCAATACATATTAAAATTTAAGTCAGTTTGTAATTAAGACAAGAAATATTACACCATTAACAACAACACCAAAACTCCTAAACCGTTAGGCGTAGACTCAAATGTCTTATATCGTTAGAATCCTTGGCTCAAGATGGACAAAATGCATGATTCATTTCCTACTTTTGCGAACTAGCCCTAGGTTTTTGGCCTGATCGGAACCAAACCAGTCCTGCAAGATTCTTTGGCATCTGATTGTCAATAGTTATCAAAAAAAAGTTGAAATTTCGATTCATGGTCCCTAAGGGCCACTGAAACATTCTAAATGGGCGGAGCCACTTTTCCTAAAATGGCTGTAACTCGTGAACGTAATGAGATATTTTCACCAAATTTGGCACATCTATGTAAGAGCTCATTCCGAGGTCATGTGAAAAAGGACGCAGCAACTGGCCACTTGGTGGCGCTATAACAGAAAAAAAAAACAGGAAAATGGCTATCACTAATTCACCGTTAGTCCAATTGAATTGAAAATTGGCATGCAGTGTCTTTGTCCAAGGTGCCATGACTGTCTATGAGGACATTGACGCATCTCAAAAAACATGTCTGCCATCGGCCAATGAAGTTTGAGCAGCTATGAAAAAAAATCGGAGTGCAACACACTGGGCCTATTTGACTCACGGCCCTAGAGGCCTGTGAGTAATTCGAAATTATGCACAATTCTTTGCACACGCCCAATCGTTGCCTCTAGGACTGCTGCTGTCTATCAAAACCTTCATTAAATATTGGAGATTATTTCAAAAAACAACTTTGGAGAAAAAGCTTTAAAAAACATTTATTTCCTATAGCAAATTGCCTGTATTGGCTGTAAATGGTCTTTTCCATCTATGATCGAGATGGTTACAGGCTTGCTAATTAAAACATTATACTTTTTTACGCATGTGCTTAAAGGCCTTAAAGCGCTTGAACCCTGATAATTGCTGCTCGCAGCTAACCAGCCCTGCATTACTTGTTTCTAACTAATTTTTAAGACTAATACTTTCAAAGTAGTCTTGCATTAACCCTTAATCACCAGAAAAACTGAGCAAGGTTACAACTATCTGTTCAATTCTCAGCCAATATTCACATGTATAACATTATTTTATGCCTAATGCTGATTTCAATTATGGCCAGTGACAGAAGAAAATGCAAACATGACCCAGATGTTTTCTGCTACATCTGTGGGTGTTTTACTACATCCAAACAGTGACAGAATGAATATATATAGCCCTACAATTGCATTTTTATCAAGCAAATAGCAGTTTTTTGGGCATTCAGCATCCAGTAACGTTCTTGTGACCAGCTATACTAGTACTGCTTTCTACACAGAGCTTAAAAATACATTTGGCAGAAACATAAAATACTATGACTTGCCTGGTGTTGAGTTTGTCTTGTTGGGCTTTGATGTCTTTCTCGCTCGGGTGTCCGTTGTGTATCAGCTGCCTGGCGATCTGATTGACGACGGCCACACGTGAGGCTTGGTTATTCATTTCAGGCTCTAGACTCTCAAACCTGGAACGTAAAAAAGTCATTTTTATCACTCTATCATCAGCATGTTCAAGAACAGCAGCTCTGAAGAATAATGTTTTATGCTTGAGAAATGGAGGATGTGATGTCTGACCACACTAGAGTGAGTTCAATCTGTTTTCGACCACAGGGAACATGCAGAAGTTTACTTGTACTGCTGTTCTTCAGCTGTGGCAGTAAATGATCCTAATTATGTTGGGTTGAGGAAAACAAAATTTTGATCTACTAAGCTGTCAAGCTACATCCACCTAACTTGGAAGTGTTTCAAGCTTTTAAAATTACTTTAAGCTTAAAACTTCTTCAAACCTCAAGCTTTTAAAACTATTTTAAACTTAAAACCATTTCAAATTTCAAGATTTTTAAACTTCTTCAAACTTAAAATGTTTTAAACCTCAAGCTTTTAAAACTATTTCAAACTTAAAACCATTTCAAAATTCAAGATTTTTAAACTTCTTCAAACTTACAACTGCTTTAAGCTTTTATAACTACTACAAATTTAAAACTGATTCAAAATTCAAGCTTTTTAAACTGTTTTAAACTTAAAACTACTTCAAACTTCACGATTTTTAAACTGTTTTAAACTGCTTCAAGCTTTTTAAACTAAGTCAAACTTAAAACTGCTTCAAGCTTTTATAACTACAACTGATTCAAAATTCAAGCTTTTTAAACTACTTCAAACTTTAGGCTTTCTCAAGCCAACATCAAGATTTTTCATGACAAATTTTACTCATCTAGCTCAACTTTTCTACAACTTCTTGAGATGGCTGTGATTAAGGTTACAGGTTTTGTGAGTGCAAAACAAACTCCTGATTCATTCTATTACCTTGAAAGTTTCAAACATTCTGGTGGAATTCACTAAGAATCACTTATATGCAAACACTGCATTGTTTAGCATGTTATTCCTCACTTGTAAGTCGCTTTGGATAAAAGCGTCTGCCAAATGAGTAAATGTAAATGTAAATGTATTCAATGACACAAATCAAGTAATGCCGCAAAACACGCATGCAAAATTAATGCAATTTGCATGCCACAAATCCCAACTGGTGTGATAAATATGTTCACAAAGATACAGACTTAAGCTCTCACCTGTGCTGAATGACCTCAAGGTCCTCCAGTTTCTCTGGGATCTCCATGCTGTTGAGCCACTGCTCTTTCTCATCGATCCAGAGTTCACATGCATCTGCCTCGCTAAACATCTTATAGAGCGCCAAGGCGTCCTGCAGGGCCTGTTTCCTCAGCCTGGTCAACTCTGAAACCTCCTTATAGCGTTCCTCGATGCCCGCCAGCCGCTCGTTGACGTTCGCAGTCTGCGCCAGTTCGGGAGGAAGGGATTGCGCCTGCTCGTGAAGGGCGTCGATCACTGGCCGATAACTAGCAACCTCAGATGACGCGTCTTTGTGTTTCCTGACCAAAGCTTGAGTGGAAAATTCATCATGGCCAACGTCAGCGGTGGAGACGATTCGGAGCGCGTCCAAAGTCCAGGCGTCAACATCGTCCGCGTCGGCCTGGAACTGGTGAAGGCTGCAGGCTTCTTCCAAGCGGGTTTTCCTCACCGCTGCCAGCTGTTCCAGAGCGGCCCACTGAGCTTGGACATCTGCAATACGCTCACGGATCTTGGCTTCACCGAAATGCCCAGCGTCGGCCATCGCTTGACCTTCGCGCACTGTGTGCTGGAGGTGACCGGCGCGGCCACTCATTTCATCTTCGAGGGCGCGATGTTGACTCAACAGGCGGACGGCGCCCGTCAGATCCTTACCGCAGTCGTCCGAGGACAGGATCTGCTCTTTCTCGCGAATCCAGCCCTCTTCCTCGGCCATCTCCCAGAAGAACTTCCAAAGGCGGCGGGACTCTTCGAGGCGGGCGCGGCGCTCGGCTGCGAGCTGGGTCAGTTCCTGGTAGCAGAACTCCATGTGGGCCACGCGGTCACGAATGACCTGAGGGTCACATGGTTTGTAGCCTGCAGCGGGATGGAGAGAAGGTAGAAAACATTAGAGAGGGAAATAGGGACACAGATGGAGAGGACAGTTGGGTAAAGACACCACTTTGAATCTTAAGCTCTGTTTTCATTTTTTCTTCACTATTGTTGAGTACAGTGACTTTCAATTCCATATGCTTTTAGAAAAAGGATATTCATCCTTTTTGACCAATGCTTTTTTAGGCACTGCTTAAAGGAGAAATGCTGAGAAACGCTGTTGAAAGTGGATCAGACCGAGCACCAAAACACACTTGTAGCCAATCCGCAGCAAGGGGCGTGTCCACTCATGAGGGGGGAGGAGCCTGTGCTGCATAGCGTGTTTGTGAATTTAGGGGCGGGGCTATTAAGTAGGGGCGTGTTTGTTTTGGTGACTTCAAATATCAGCAGCGTTTCTCAGAAATTGCTTACTGCACCTTTAAATATTTTTAAAATTATTATTGGAGTTTGCTGGGGATTATTCTACGTGTATATCAGGCAGTGTTTTTATTGTTAGCTAAAACTAAAGCTGGAACTAATTTTCATTAATTAAAATAAAGCTGAAATAAAATACAAATATTAGATAAAAAAACTAAAATTAGAAATGTTGCTTTGGCAACTAACTGAAATTAAATGAGTTTAAGTTTAAGTATTAAAATGACAAAGCTAAATAGACATAAAAAATTACTAATGCAAAATATTAATAAATACTAGAACAGTATTATATATATATATATATATATATAGTAGTGAACATTTGAAGTGGATCAAAACCTTTCATTAAAGTTGTCCTAAAAGGACTTCTTAGGACAACTTTGATGAACTTTTTTGATCCACTTCAAATGTTGTATATAAATATATACTATAAATATACCAATATATAGTATATACTATATATAAAGTTCACACGTAGTTGCAAAGTTACTTATAAAGTGTAACCACAAAATGCTCTGAGATTTGAATGTGGCTCAAACGAGGATTTATCTCCATTTAGAGCACAGCCAGGGAAATTCATATTCAATATAAAACGTTCACATCTTTTCCATGACTTCTAAAAATTTATTACATATCCCTGATTTTTCCTGGCCTGGAAATCAGTTGTTAAATTGCTGTTATTTCCAAGTTTTCAATGACCGTGGGAACCTTGCAAAACCCAGTCTGGACGAGCTCTGCATGTTTCCTCCGAAGAAAAAATCTGAATCTGAACCCGCTGGTTTTTAACCAGGAATCACTAACGAGAGGTGAGATAATGTCCTCGTAAACGCACAAAACTGCACTATAATAAATGAGCTGTCTGTACTGGACTTTTTTTATTCTGAAAAAATAGGATTTTATTGGAAAAGCATAAATGTGAACGCATAGAATATCTATAAAATGATTTCTATGAATATTATGCATTATTTAAATAACTTCACAATAAAGTGTTCCTGATGCACTGAAGACACTAAACCAAATTACTTTGGTTGTAGACTAGAAAAGCTAGTATTTGAAAGGGGGCAGCAGAGCGCTCTTCTTACCCTCCTCGTCCACGGCAAACTTCTGTGCGTTGGCGTTGACGGCTTTGACGCGGTCGGCCTGTATGCCGATGTCGGCCTCCACCAGAGCGTGTTTCTGCAGCAGATCTTCCACCCCAAGCAAGTGCTTCCCATAATCCTGAGACAGCAGCAGCATCTGCGGAGGACAGCAGACAATCATCAGGATATGAAACTTAAAACTTCAGCATTTAAATTATTAGCTATAGAAAAGCTATGAGATTTTTTATCCTCATTTTCAGCTAAACTTAATCTCAGGCATAATAAAAACCATGCTATAGACAGCAGTATTGTATTTGCAATAATAATCATCATAATTCTGAATTTGAATATAGCTGCGAGCAGCAATTATCAGGGTTCAAGCGCTTTAAGGCCTTTAAGCACATGCCTAAAAGGTATTATGTTTTATTTGGCAAGCTTTGGCAAGCCATCTCGATCATTTACAGCCAAATACAGGCAATTTACCATAGGAAATATATGGTTTACAAAGCTTTTTAACAGTTATCGAGGTTGAACCAAAAACCTAGGACTAGTTTGACAAAGCAGGTTTTTGAAATAATCTCCAATATTTAACGAACAATTCGATGGACAGTGGCGGTCCTAGACGCAGAGTTTCTCAGAATGAGGAGTTCTACCATGTCGTGGGCGTGTGCGAAAAATCGCTCGATACACAATCCTTTACGCACATAAACAACATGAAGGCACCCTGCACTGGCCGATTTTTTTTCAAATTACACACAGGCCTCTAGGGGCATGAATCAAACAAGCCCAGCGAGTTTCGTTCAGATCAGCCTCCGTTAACCTTGTCTGATAGCTGCTCAAACTTCATTGGCCGATGGCGGACATGTTTTTTTAGATGCGTCAATGTCCACAGAGACATATGGCGCCTTGGACAAAGTCACTGCATGCCAATTTTCAAACAGTGAAGTAGTTATAGCCATTTTCAAGTTTTTTTCCTGTTATAGCGCCACCAAGTGGCCAGTCACCACGTCCTTTTTCACACGACCACAGAATGAGCTCTTACATAGATGTGCCAAATTTGGTAAAAATATATCATTCTTTTCATGTTACAGCCATTTTAGTCAAAGTGGCTCCGCCCACTTCGAAAGTTTTGGCGGCCCTTAGAGACCGTGAATTGAAATTTCAACTTTTTTTATGATAATTATTGACAATCAGACTCCAGAGGATCTTGCTGCTCTGGTTTGGTTCCGATCAGGAACTAGTTTGCAAAAGTAATTTTTTCAAAAAAATACCCAAAAAATTTCACGAACGACGAGCGAATCCGTCTTGAGCCAAAGATTCCAGCGATTTAAGACACTTGAGCCCCTTCTCTTCTTCTCACCTTCATTTCATCCATCCAGTCCATGATGTAGAGCATCTCCTGGAAGACGCGCTGCAGGCCGAGGTTCATCTCCAGCCGCTGCCGGCGAGCTTTGAGCAGCTCCAGCAGATACTCCCACAGGCGCAGCACGTTGTCTTTGCGAGCCGTGATTCGCTTGATGTCGTGGTAGTTCTCGGCCTCCAGTTCTTTGGCCACAGCGACCACCGCCAGCACGCGCTCCTCGTACGCTGCAATATCTGTCTCGATGGCTTCGTGTTTTTTGGTAGCTGCCTCAACCGCCTGGAGGTCGAATCCGAAATTGTCCTGCAGAAAACAAACAGGAATGATGAGAAAAAACACACTAGTTTTCATTGTGATTCATTTTTGTCTATTTGTTTTCAATGAATTAATCTAAGATTATACATCTGGGAATTTGAGAGATGCCAAATGTTTGGCTATGATCTTCGTTTTTGTACAAAAAGTTCAAAAACATGTTATTATTAAAAATTTGCTTTTTTTCCTCCCCTTTTTTTTCCTTTCTCTTTGTCTTATAAGACTGTTTTGGGGTTATTTTGTTGTTGTTGTATTTAATGTTTTGTTTTTGTTCTGTATATATATTTGTATGTATGATTAAAAAAAGCAAATAATAATAATAAAAATTAAAAATCAGTTATGTATATGGATGGAACACCCAGTTTTACCAGTGTTTACATAAACTGTATATTAAATCAAGAAATTAATGTTTCTACAAACTATCTTTCATAACAGTTTAGAAGTACAATTATTGTTTTGTTCATGTATGTTTAGAGGAAGCATAGATTTTTTTGTGGCAAAATTATGAAAAATGCTAATTTAATACCTTTATTTTCATAAAAACTAATATAAATAATAATAGCATAAATAAGTAATAACATAATAATTCATAATAAATATTAAAATATAAATAAACTTTCTTTTTTAAATATATTTTAATTAAATATCTTTCATAACATTGTTCAGAAATATAGTACAATTATTGTTTGGTTCATGTATGATTTAGAAGAAGCAGAGATTGCTCATAAAAATAATATAAATGATAATACAAATTTATAATTAGAACATAATTCATAATAAATAATATAATATAAATAAACTGTTTTTATATATATATATATATATATATATATATATATATATATATATATATATTACACACATACAACGTTATGAAAATTAGCTTTTAAAGCCTTTGTTTTCATAAAAAAAAAGTAGAAATAATAATATAAATGTACAATATAAGTGAGAACATATAAATATATTAGAATTAAATGTCTAAATATCATAACAGAAATATAAAACAATTTTACATATATACACAGAACGTTATAAAAATTTGCTTTTAAAGCCTTTGTTTTCATAAAAATAATATAAATAATAATAATAATAATATAAATGTACAATTAATAAATATTAAATATAAATAGATTTTTTTAAAATATATTATAATTAAATATCTTAATATAAGATATTTAGTTATATATATATATATATATATATATATATAGAAATATAGTACAATTTTGAATGCACTATTTTATATTTATACTTTGACATTATACTATATGTATATGTGTGTGTAATTATAAAATATATTATTTATTAAAATATAAAATAGTGTACAAACAGCTATATTGTGTGTCATTCAACTCTTTCACCACCAGGGGGCACAAACTCGTTTAAAATCAAGGCTGAAGTAATATTACGCAGCACATGTGTTTGTTTAGACAGCAAACGCTGTCAGATTGAACCTGGGAAACGAGGCGCTGGTTCTCGCTCAGCCAGGTCTCCCTCATGGCGGCCTTGCGGTCGAAGCGTCTGGCGAGCTGCTCCAGCTTCTCCTGTCGGATCAGCTCGGTCCTCAACGCCAGCTCGCGCTCGTGCTCAGCCTTTTCCAGACGCTCCCACGCCTGCGACATCATCACATCAACACAGAGAGTCAGAGAAAACTGATGCTTTTAACGTGCTGAAGTTACAAAAAATACCGTGTTTGTACTATAAATTTGCTTTTAACCCACTAGCAGATATTTGTTGTTTTAAGCACTTAATAATGGTCATTTTTGCTTCTCCAGTAAATTTTTTCTTGATTTAAGACGTAGTGAAAACGAGGTATTTTTCACCTTGTTGATGTCTGAGATGAGTTTGCCCTCTCGGGGCATGTACACCTTCTGGTTATTGGCCCTCATCTTGCTTTGGATAGTAAACAGAAGCACCTCCAGGTTGCCCTTCTCAGTGAATCTGTGGAGAGACGAGTTGAAAATCAAATTCAGTTTGTTCTAGTCCTGATATTTCTGCTGTATGTCTGTGGTGGACACTCACTTGGGCGGTTTCTCCACTGTCCGGTAGGTGTTGAAGGCCTGAAGCTGCTGCTGGACTCCAACCAGTGAGTTTGCAAACTTGCGGTTGTTGAGGATGATGATGGTTTGTTCAATCCACTCCAGCAGATCGGACGCCAGAGATTCATATTTCTCGATCATCTTCTCAGTCTCGATGGCGTTGTCAAGCACCTAGAGAAAACACATTTTAATGTCAATTCGTTTTGCATTTCCTGAAGGAAATAAGAGTCGCCATGCACCATCGTTAAAGCTGAGGATTTAGACTTCGATTCTGTACATTAAACGCCACATCAGATTTGGTTAAAAATATGCAACAAAAACTGAACCTATCACAGTTCAGAATGTAAAACAGATGTAAGATAAAGACCAATTACAATTAAGCATGTAAATATTAAGATAACGGTTACATTTAAATTAGGTATTTATTTTTTATTTAATTATATTTATTTATTTATTTTAATATATATAATTATAAATATTACATATTTAAATTATTATAATTTTAAATTGTTTATTTAAAACTTATTTTATTAATTTATTTTTATTTTATTTTAGTAGTAAAAAAGATTAAAACATTTTATTTTAATAGGAATGTTTAAAATACTTATTTTTAATTGGAATATTTAAATATTTAATGGTTACATCTCAAAAAGTAATGTATTTATTTATTTAATTTTATTTTATAAGTAATAAATACAGGTAGGATAGAAGACCAATTGCAATTAAATATGTAAATATTAAGATGATGCCATTGCTAATGGTGACATTTCAAATAGGAATTTATTTATTTAAAAAATAAAACTAATTTTATTTTAATAGGAATATTTAAACTATTTTTAATAGGAACATTTAAATATTTAATGGTTACATCTCAATAAGGAATGTATTTATTTAATTATTTACAAAACTGCTAAATAAATAAATAAGTAAGTAAATAAATAAACAGCACATTAGGAACTTATTTATTTTTATTTAATGTTATTTATTAATTATTGTTTTATTTAATACATGTTTTATTTTAATAAGAATATCTTATGTTTCTTACCAAACTGATCAACGAATAAATAAATAGCATACATGACTAAAATCATCAAATCTTCTTTCACAGACAACGGAGAACCTTCTAGAAGTTTACGTGTTTTGAAGACTCAGACCTTTCCGATACGTTTGCCCTCCACCTTCAAGGCCTTCATCTTGGAGAAATAATGGTAGTATGTGACGACATAAGTGATGACGGACTTCTCATCGGGATGGTCTACGCTGATATCTGCAAAAAAGACGCCACAAGGTGTGATTGTGTGTTTGACTGTGAGGTGTAGAAGCTGTGAGACCAGGATGGACTTTTACCTTCTGGGTCCAGAAGTTTGGTGAGACCCAGGTGCTGCTCGGCCAGGTTGAAGGCGTTCTGCAGGTTGTAGTGAGCGTTGGACTTCTTCAGTCTGTCGAAATCAATCAGGTCTGGCCTGGAAAAATTAAAAGTATTAAGAGTTAAGGATATTAAGTTTGCAAAGCAGAGCTTTTGATTTAAATGAACTGAAATTGGTACCTGTGTTTGTGAATGAGGGCATTGAACGCCATTCCATCACGCCAGCTGGTGGTGAAGTTGTGGATGTTGACGTTCGGATAGCTGTGAAACACAAACGAGAACAGTCAGACATCAGGAACATGAATACGTTGAAGTGTTTCATCTGGACATTCACCCACCCCGCGGTCTTCATCTGGCACCACAGCAGCAGGGCGTCCTTGGCTGAGCGTTTCTCTTTATTGTCTTCTGTCTCCACGCTGATGTCTTGGATCTGTTACACAAATGATAACACAAAATGGATGCTTTGTGCATTTATTTAATCATGTGATGAAAATGAAAACAGTGCTATTACGAAAGGGGTTTCAAAACTCGGGTCTGGGGAACAGATTAATATAAAAAAATTAAATAAATATTTAAAAAAATAATACAACAGTAGAGTATGATAGTGAGTAGAAAAAAGGGTTATAATGTAACATAATAGAAATTAAATATTTTCTATATAAATAAATAAAAAAAAATTTAAATATATTTTAAAAATTATATAATATATATTTATATATAATAAAAAAGTTTAAATAAATGAATAATATATAAATATAAACAAATAATACACCTTAATAAAATAAAACAGTACAGTACTATAGTGAGGGGGAAAGTGAATGTAAAATATTAGAAATTAAATAATAAATAAATAATAAAAAATTGGTTTAAGTACATAAATAAATAAATAAATATAAATAAATAAATAAATAATACATCTAAGAGTACTATAGTGAGTAGGACAAAAGTGTTCAAATGTTAATAAAAACTAAATATTTTTTCTATATAATAAACAAGTGATTACAATATAAGTACATAAATATAAATAAATAATATATATGAGTACAGTACCATAACAAGTGGGCAAAAAAGTGTTAAAATTAGTACTGTCAAGTCGATTAATCACGATTAATCGCATTTAACAAAAGTTTGTAAATATATAATATATATATGTGTGTGTGTGTGTGTGTATATAACAAATATTTACAAAATTTTAAGTGCAATTAATCACGATTAATTGATTTGACAGTACTAGTTAGAATGTAAATAATATAAAGTGAATATTTTCTATATAAATAAACAAATAAATATTTAAAATAAAAGATTCCAATAAATAATAAAAAATGGTTTAAGTAAATAAATAAATATAAATAAATAATACATCTAAGAGTACAGTACTATAGTGAGTAGGGGAAAAATGTTATAAAATAACAGAACAAATAATATTTTACACATTTATAATATTCTGTGTACCTGGAAGCGGAGGATGATGGTCCAAATGAGTCCGAGCGTGAGTCGGTGGTTGCCATCGACGATGTCATGTGATCCCATGTTCTCCAGGTGCACCCGCTGCTCCTTGAGGAACTGCAGGGCTTTGTCCACGTTCTCCAGGCAGTGGATACGCATGCGGCCCTTCGTTGGCTTGGGCTGCGGAGAGATCAGATCATGTGCATGAATTCTCTTTATAATGCATCTTACAGTCAGTGTTCACTTTAGAGTTCACATTTAAACACAGCAGGAGGGCGGGAAAGGGTTAACAGGGATATCCACTGCAGAAACGAGTAACCTGACCCGTAAGACTCGGCGCAGCGTGAGTTAATGATGCAGTGGCTTTTGTTCCCGTCGCTCCTGCAGACAGGTTCATCGGCTATTTTTCTTTCTGACACTTTCGGGAAGGAAAAAAGGTCTCGCAGGAAAGGCTACGTGTCAGATAGTATGATATATTAAACGGCTCAGGAGGGATTGGGAATGTCCTATTTTTTACATTAAGGCCAAGTGAAGAAGACCATAGTGTCCACAATTCTTCATAACTCTCCAAAATAACTTTTATGCAGGAAATGCATGAGCTTCCTGGAGCTTTTATATTTTTAGCTCGTGTATAAATGAGTAACAGGGTTGTAAAACAGCGTTGCGCTTCAGATAAGGAGGAGACTTTGAACTGAGGTGCGGCTGTCTTGAGGAAACGGCTTTGTAATATATGGAGAAAGCTGCTGTATGATATAATGGATGAGCCTGAGAGCAGGGGTTGGGCGGCCCGTGTCCCTGGAGGATTGGCTATCCCATCATGCTTAGAGAGAGATGGCTCAATCACCAGATGATCCTCCGAGGACGCGGTTAAGGTGAAGTGACAGCATTTCACTAATGAGCTGCAGGAGCAGCGGGGCGGAACGAGGCGGGATGGATGTCCACCCTCCCTTTGAGAGGTGCAGGTGGTACGTTCCTTTCAGAGCGGGTCAGAGGACCTCCTGCAGACGCTGACACACACACACACACACACACACACACACACAGAGAGACTGCAGTGCAAGGCATGACATCAGCAGTTTTCTATTGGATGACTGCGTCTGTAAAGCTGCTCTGCCTTTCGAAGCGATTTCTGTAAAAGCAGGACTGACTGTGAGCCAATCACACGACAAGATCACAGATGAAAGACTACACTGTCTGATAACACTGAAAACTACAATTACAACTTCTGTTCACTGAGGAGAGAATGAACAACGGTGATCTATCTATCTGTCTGTCTATCTATCCATCTACATATTGATATATGATCTATCTATCTATCGATCTATTAATCAATCAATCAATCTATCTATCTATCTATCTATCATCTGTCGATCAATCTATCATCTGTCAATCAATCTATCTATCCATCCATCTATCTATCCATCTACATATTGATCTATCTATCTATCTATCCACCCATCCATTTATCATCTGTTGATCTATCTATCGATCTATCATCTATCTATCTATCCATCTATCTATCATCTGTCGATCTATCTATCCATCCATCTATCTATCCATCTACATATTGATCTATCATCTATCGATCTATCAATCTATCTATCTATCCATCCATCCATCCATCATCTGTTGATCTATCTATCTATCCATCTATCATCTGTCAATCAATCTATCGATCTATCATCTATCTATCCATCTATTGATCTATCATCTATCGATCTATCAATCAATCTATCTATCCATCCATCTATCATCTGTCGATCAATCTATCTATCATCTGTCAATCAATCAATCTATCTATCTACCTATCTATCATCTATCCATCTACATATTGATCTATCTATCTATCCATCCATCATCTGTTGATCTATTTATCTATCGATCTATCAATCTATCGATCTATCCATCCATCCACCTATCATCTGTCGATCAATCTATCGATCTATCATCTATCTATCTATCCATCTATCAATCTATCATCTGTCGATCTGTCTATCTATCCATCCATCTACATATTGATCTATCATCTATCGATCTATCAATCTATCTATCTATCCATCCATCCATCATCTGTTGATCTATCTATCTATCCATCTATCATCTGTCGATCAATCTATCGATCTATCATCTGTCGATCTATCTATCTATCGATCTATCAATCAATCAATCTATCTATTATCCATCTATCATCTGTCGATCAACCTATCGTTCTATCATCTATCTATCTATCCATCCATCCATCTATCTATCATCTGTCGATCTATCTATCTATCCATCCATCATCTGTCGATCTATCTATCTATCTATCATCTGTCGATCTATCTATCTATCAATCAATCCATCTATCAATCGATCCGTCGATCTATCTATCTATATATCAATCGATCCATCCATCCATCTATCCATCTATCTATCCATCCATCCATCCATCGATCCATCTATATATCCATCTATCATCTGTCCATTGATCTATTGATCTATCTATAGTTCTATCTATAAGTCATATTAAGAAAATTATATATTTTTATTAAACAAATATTTGTACAAATTACACACACACACACAGTATATATGAAACTGTATTATATATTAAATTATATATTTTTATTTTTTATTTTATTCTATTTTTATGATATATTTATTTCTAATTTTATATATATATATATATATATATATATATATATATATATATATATATATATATATATATAACTATACACCATATTTTTTATGAGACACATTTTGGCTTTTTTTGTGTACAATGCCTGCATCATGAAATTGCATAATATCATATCCACCTTATTTTCCTGGTAATGTGTCTGGCTTCCGGTGTCATTCGCTTCCAGTTATTTTTAGCAGTACAAAACAGCTCGTTCTGCTGCTTCATATTGCAAACTGCTGTTTCTTACCATATTATTTTAATGTATTGTTTTAATTATAAACACGCTGGTTTGTAGTGCAAACAGTTTCACAGTTTACTGCACTTTGATGCTCTTCTCGTTTTTTTCCCTAATAAATCAGAAGTCTCGCACATTCCCAGAAAACACCTTACTTCCGCAATGAAAAATAAGGTGGATATTGCTGTAGGCTATTCATAACCTAGAGAACGTTTTTATTTAAAAAGTTTGTGACTCTTTTATTCATCATCAAGAACATGTTTGTGATGAATTAGTGTTTTGTTTGAATGAACCTGCGCAGGCAAGTCTCGACAATAACAAGCGTTCAAACACACGGACAGCGGCCCCGCTGGTGTCATATTTACAGTCTCTGCGATGACGGATGGGCGCAGGTATAGTTTGATTAAGCAGATAAAGGGGAAGTACTGACTTAAAAGAAATTTATGACCATGTTTCTTCAAATAAACAGTTGTTATAGTTACACCTGAAGAGAAACGAAGCACAAACACAGTCAGTGCTGGTATCAGTGGCTCAGAAATCCAGCATGGGGTGCATTCTGGGTAGAGGTTTCTTCCTCTGGACTTGCCCAATACGTTTGTGTAAACCAATCTTGACAGGGTTTGAAACTCAAGCCACACTTTGACCGCTCGCCAAAGACAGCGATGAGTTTCACCGCCTTCAACCACAGACCTCGGTTTCAGGAAAAGACAAAGGAAGCACGAGTGATAGATCACAAAAATGACTAATTTTAGGATGTGACTCGTGGCCTTGGTGAGTACCACAGAGGAAGGTGTTTCCTTCGTTGGCACACTGACGAGTTATTTTATTGAGAAGCTTGGGAGATAGTGAAAGTGTGTGTGAACAAATGCTGCGGTTACATGTAGTATCTTCACACACACACTCACACACACATCAGTCCTGAATCAACTAGTCTTGATGTCTCATATTTCCTAGAGTAATTTCCATGTTGGTGCACTCTTTACAATAAAGCTCCCAAGGAAGTGTTTTTGCAGCGATACCAACCATGCTTGACTTCCCAAAAAACCTTTTAGTGAGAAGTTATCTCAGTTTAAAGAAAATGTTATTATTCTAAATAACCTTTTTCCACTTTAAGGCCCGATGAAATCTGTTTTATTTTTTTCCAAATTCCGTTTTTCCCGTTTAACATTTTTTTTGGACTCCATGTTAATGGTTAAAATAAAATTTTAGCAATCAAAAGGCATGTCTAATTAATTGAAATCATAAAAATTATATAATTTAACAACAATTTATTAAAAGTTTAACAAAAAGTTAATTTTTAGGGCCCTATGAAATATTTTTTTCATCTCAAATTCTGTTTTATTTTTTACCAAATTCTGTTTTCTGGACTCCATTTTAATTGTTTAAATTTTAATAATCAAAAAGCATGTTTAATTAATTGAATTCACAAAAACAACAACATTTATATATATACATATATTTAAAAAAAAATCATTTCTATGAAATGTTTTGTTTTTGTTTTTTCAGAAATTCTGTGTTGTGTATTTTAATGTTTCTGGCAATCAAATGAAGGCATAAAATATTAATTTACCTTTAATCATATGACCAACAATCTTTTTTTGTGAAACAAAGTGCTGCACAACAGATCGATCTTTGCTGCTAAAATTAAAACATGGAAGAAAAATTTTGATTATTTCTTGAATAAAATGTAATTATAATTTATTATTATTTTTATTATTATTATTATTAGTGTTAGTATTATTACATTGAGACGTCACTAAATTCTACTGTGCAAAGGTAATATATTTCTGTCACAATTTCTTTGTTAAACCGAACTTTTATTTTGAAGGGCTGCAGTGAAGACCGTCGAGTTTCTGTTTCTGAGTATTTATGATAGTTTTTCTCAAATGAAACGGTGAAATGCTCATGAAGTGACTCTCAGAGCGGCTCTGGAGATGAAGTTCATGCATTCATGTCCTCATATAGTGAGTCGGCGGAGGCTGAAAACACCGCGAGCGTCACGCGTGCTTCAGTGTGTGTGTGTGTAGTAAATTAAAACGCACGTCTGCGCCATTCATTCACACAGAGACACGCAGAACATGCAGGATTCATATTTAAATAGTGTTTTTGCGGTTTAATATTCACAGACACTAGTCTATATCGCAATTTGATTTAAGTGCACTGACCTACTTTTTATTTATTCATTAAAAAAATTGACATTTTTGCCTTTTTATGACTGGATTCTGCAAGTCTGTCCGCATTTTCTGCGTCACGGAAAACATTCACATGCATTCAAGTTAAAAAAACACTAATTTTCTAAATAATACACATTTCAGCATCAGCTCTTTTCTTACAGTTTCTGAAACGGCTCGTCCAAAGATTTGGTCTCTCTAAGCCCCGCCTTTCTGAGAGCCTGCTCTGCTCTGATTGGTCAGATGGCCCAGTCTGTTGTGATCGGTCAGAAGCCAAATCTGAATTTCAGCACTTGATTCACAGTGATACGAACAGTAACGATGGCGTCGGTTTCACCGTTTCAATCTCATCAAAGTGGAACTCTTCCAGTCTCAGATACGACTACAGTGTTTGAGGGCGGGGCAAAGAGACGCTGTTCGCCAGCAGCCAATGATAATCATTATTCAAATTAGTTACAAACCTACATAGGTTCAGCAATAAGTAAGACTGGAATTACTGACGACTCGTTTCAGCAGTTCAGAATCGATTCTTTCTTTTAGGAGATGGTTTATTTTCTTTTGTAGCTAATCGTATGTTCTTTTAACCACAATGCATTTTAACCGCGTGCTAACAATGTGTTAAAACAGAGACGACACGCAGAATGAGATGCTGAACACTACAACCTCCAGGACAGAAATACAACCTTGTTAGTCAAATGTTTTGTGTATTCAACGTCTTATCAGTTTTGACCCTGTTAAGATGGCTTAACCAACGACCCAGAGTGGCGTTTCAAACACAAAGGTTGTGACCTGTTGACACAGACGTTAGAGTTTAACTGAGGAGGAGACGTCTGGCACTCAGGAATGAAGTCATGGGAACGTACAACTTGCAATTTATAGTTATCTTGTGTCAAAATCTCACCGAGAACATGTCCAGGTCAGTTCTCATAGCTAGAGAACTCTATTTACTTTTGAGCTGACTGTAATTCTCTTAAAGCTTTCGTTTTAGCTGTCTGTTTTCTCAAAAGTCTGCGCTGGCTGAGTCCCTGGACAGGAAAGAACAGTTTCGGGCAATTAGATGACGCAGATGGTTAATCGCCTGAGTGAAAGCAAAACCACTGGGGTCGTCATCCAAACACGTCTCTAAAACACAGTGATTTGAAAAGGAGGAATTTGACTCAAGAGACGTCATGGACAAAGAATGACAAAATAATAACACGTCTTCTAGCGGCCGAGGCGGCCACCCACAGTCGAATAAGAGTATTATAATTTATGCTAATTTAGATGGCCCCGCCCCCGCTGACGACATCACTCACCAGTCTCTCTCCGGACAACACCTCCAGCAGCTTGATGAGCATCCGTCCATCTCGCAGGTCCATGTACAGATCCGTGATCCGACACGACACGCGCGCCAGGTGTGAGTTCACCCATTTGGTGAAGGTCTTCTTCTGCACGGCCTCTCGCTCATCTGCAGGAGGACGACAAAGACATTTAAAGCTCTGAATCTGACATGTGATCGCTGGAGCTCAGAATTACAGTAGTTTTACCATGGTTAAGTGCTGTTATTAAGCACCTCCTAAGCATCTTCTGAATTGTGGGAAAATTACACTGGAGTGGAGCGGATTGCTTTAATAAAACTGCAGCAAAAGCAATATTATAAAATACGACAATAATCAAAAGTTTATTAATAATAATAAAACAATTATCTAATATTTATTTTTTAATGTGAACAAATTATTTGACATAAAATATTAAATTAAGAATTTAAATAAAACATTTTTTAATTAAATTTAATTAATTGTAATACAAAATGACTTAATATAAAATATTATTTAAATAAAATATATTTTAAAATAAATAATAATACAATTATCTCAATTTATTTTTATTAATTGTAATTTTTACAGTTTTTTATAAAAAAAATATTTAAACAATACTTTAAATAAAAGATAGTTAAATAAGTAAATAAATATTTAATTCATTTTAATACAAAATTATTTAAAATAAAATATATATTAAAAGAAATAAATGAAAATAATAATAATAATAATAATGCAATTATCTAAAATTTATTTTAATCATTTGTAACACAATTTAATACAAAATATTATTTAAGCCAATTTAAATTAATAAGTAAAAAATAAATAAGTAACAATAAGTAATTATTAATTTTATTTTAATTAATTTTAATACACAATGATTTAATATAAAAATATTATTTAATAAAACATCTTAAAATAATAATACAATTATCTCAAGTTTATTTTTTATTCATTTTAATACATTTTTGTTATTAAAAAATATAATTTAAACAATACTTTAAATAAAATATATTGTACAAACAATATTTTATAATTTTATATAATATACTTAATTAGCTGTGCGCTATTTATGGTTAAGCAAGCAAAGTAATGATCAAAAATTATCCTATGAATTACTATTTTCCATATTATTTATCATCTGCAGACACCAGTTTTTGCAGCTGAACTGTGTTTTATATGTGCTATATTTAGACAGGAATGAACTAGATCTTCTAGGAAGAAACGAGGCCGTTGTAACGGTCCACAAACATTGCAACATTTCCACCCCCAAAAAACATTCTGAAATACTAATGACTGTTTCTGGATGAAGAATCAAATGATTTTAAATAGTCTGTGTGAACCCACACAATCAACAATGTCGCAACCAGAAACCCTGATGTTCTCCCTGCCAAACATTTAACCACTTTCTTGCTCCTTTTGGCCTTTTCCACCATGATCCCATAATTCATGTGCCAGCAGACAATTTCCCCACCAATCAAACGCAGTGAACAATGTAAAGCAGACAAAGGGGCGGCCGTGTTTGTTTATGCGGGTCTACGGTGCTCCGCCCACGGGTGAGCGGTTCAAATGCACACATTTATTTATAATCCTCCCAATTTTCCTGTTATTGCATTCCTCGTCCTCACACAGACGGAAGCGTCTGATTCAATTGTTTTCCCGCCTCCATGGCGAGACGAGAGAGTTTTTCCTGGTTGACCCCTATGCGTTAAAGATGACAGACTGACCGCACCTTCCCCCCTAACCATCCACAGCGAGGGTCCGTCTGAGACCGGGATCACTGGACGAGAACGGGGGGAGAGAGAATGGAGGGAGAGGTCGTCCTGTGACAGCCCGACCCGAAACACACCAGAATCAACAAACAGAGGAAGAGGAACATCTGCCAGTGAAGCAGGACAGAGGACAAACGCATCCACAGCTGGGACGATATAAAGACCTGCCCTGAACCACACTGGGAACGTGTTCAACCCTCGATAATACATGAAAATAAAATGAGTAAAATAAAATAAAACATGAAATAAAAGATAAAATAAATAAAAAATAAATTATGACATGAAATAAAACATGAAATAAAATAATAAAACTTGAAATAAAATAAATTAAATTAAATAAAAACTAAAATAAATAAATAAATTATGACATGAAATAAAACATGAAATAAAATAATAAATAAAAAATGAATAAAATAAAACATGAAATAAAAGATAAAATAAATAAAAATAAATTATGACATGAAATAAACAAGAAATAAAATAAAAAATTAAAATAAAATGAATAAAATAAAACTTGAAATAAAATAAATTAAATTAAATTAAATAAAAACTAAAATAAATAAAAATAAATTATGATAAAATAAAACAAAATTAAAAAAATAAAAATAAATTGACATGAAATAAAATAATAAATTAAAATAAAATAAATAAAATAAAAACTAAAATATAAAATAAAATAAATGATAAATAAAAATAAATTATGACATGAAATAAAACATTAAATAAAATCAAATAAAAAATGAAATTTAATCAAAATAAAAATAAATGACAAAATAAATAAATAAAACGAAATAAAATAAAAAAAAATGAAATAAAAATGAAATAAATAATAAAATAAATAAAAATAAATTATGACATGAAATAAAACATTAAATAAAATAATAAAATGAAATAAAATAAAAATGAAATGAAACAAAAAATAAAATAATAAGGTTTTGTTTTTGACTAATTCTGATAGCTAATTTTCAATATGGTAATTTTTACTGGGGTGAATGCACTTAATTGTTATGATAATAATGGAAAATAATGAAAAAAAAAAATATATATATATATACACACACACACACACATATATAATTTCTTTCATTTAATTTTGAGGTGACCAGGCCATGTTCTTGACAGGTTTCGTGAGAATCTTCCGTTCTGAAGCTCATGCAGAGATGTGTATGTATGTGTGCTGTATAGACTTCTGCTTCAAACAATGAGAAACATACTCGAACAGCATGTGCAGAACCGATGATGGACTTTTTCCAAGGCGACTGAACGGCTATGAAAGCAAATTATACATCGAAGCAGAACGTGGAGACCTCATCTCTCATGTCACGCTTCAGACACACTCTTACACATAATAAACACACACAGAAAGTGCTGACCAGACGTCTGACGGATTTCTTCTCTTCTGCTACATGGACATGTTTAAACGCATCACACACAAACACACTACAGGAAAAATAAACATCTGAAATGAGACCTAATAACTCAGTTGTATCTCCTTGAAAGCTGTTGTATGCACTTTGTTGAAGTTTCTCCACACTCATTTGCATCCGTTTTTATATCTCCAATGTTAGGAGAAACATCTGAGACAAAGATATTTAAATGAAATATAACTTCATTAAATCTTCTGAGCCGTGAAAGATCAAACTCTGAGCCACACACTCTTCCTCTGGGTTCATGCAAACTCACATTTATAAACTCAGTCCAAACCACAACATTTCAGAATGCATGTTTTTCCTGGATGAGGAAAAAACTACATATTTCAACAGAGTCAGCAGGAAAAACAGATAACTTTTTGTTCCTTCCTCCGCTTGAACATCTGATTTCACCATTTGAGCTTTTTAAGATCTTCAGGAAAGAGTCTGTTTACTGTCAGAGCTGAAACAACTGAGATTAAAATAACTATACTTTGTATTGCAAATCAAATAATTTGTATAATGAAAATGCATTTTAATTAAATAAAGTTTTATGTCTGTTCCCTATTTACTCAGTGCTGTCTAAGAGAAACAATTGACAATACTATACTTTTTATTGTAAATAAAATAAAATAATAATATTTTGTATAATTAAAATGCATTTTAATTAAATAATAAAAATATTTGAATGTCTGTTCTCTTTTTACTCAGTGCTGTCTAGGAGAAACAATTGAGATAATAAAAATAACTTATTTTTATTCAAAATAAAATAAAATAAAATTTTATAATGAAATTAAAATAAATGTAATAAATTCATTTTAAATGTTACATTTAATATACTTTTTATTGCAAATAAAATAAAATAAAATAATCTGTACAATGAAAATGCATTTTAAATTAAATAAATTAAAATTAATTAAATAAATTAAAATGAATTAATTTTTTTAATAACTTAAAATTAATTTTTTATGTCTGTTCTGTTTACTCAGTGCTGTCTAGGAAACACAATTGATATATTAAAAAATAACTAATTTTTATTCAAAATAAAATAAAAAATAATTTTATAATGAAATTGAAATTAATTTAATAAATACATTTTATTAAAATAAATGTAATTTTTACATTTTAAATGTAATATACTTTTTATTGCAAATAAAATAAAATATTTTGTATATTGAAAATGCATTTTAATTAAATAAATTAAAATGAATCACTTTTTAAATAATTATCTTAAAATTACTTTATGTCTGTTCTCTGTTTACTGCGTGCTGTCTAGGAGAAACAATTGAGATATTAAAAATAACTATACTTTTTACTCAAAATAAAATAAAATGTTATAATGACATTGAAATAAATGTAATAAATTAATTTTATTAAAAATAAATTTAATTTTTTAAATTTAATATACTTTTTTTGCAAATAAAATAAAATATTTTGTCAAATGAAAATGCATTTTGATTAAATAAATTAAAATTAATTATTTTTTAAAATAATTATTTTAAAATTACTTTTTTTATGTCTGTTCTCTATTTACTCAGTAAACAATTGAGATATTAAAAATAACTACTTTTTATTGAAAATAAACGTAATTAAATTTACATTTTTTAATGCCAACTAAGCACATTTTCGCCCCCAGCTGCTCTTTACTGTGATCTTATTTTACATTTGAGCTCATTCTATATGGCGATTCAAATCAGACGTTCAAGCTGAAGAAGATTTGAGCATCTCAAGATCTTTAGCAAAGATGGCGTCAAATCAAGAAACTGAAAAGATCTGCACTTTTCTCACAGTCGACCTGGTTGCGACCTGTTTCTCCCTCCTCCGTTGGGTCTGACGTGCCGCTGAACTATGGCTGCATTGTAAGCCGATAACATCGCAGCCAATGCCACCAAACGCTACATATTAGCCGGGCCTGCGGATACTCCCAGAGGACTGTGGGTAGGGCAAACAATGGCGGCAGTGTTCCTCCCCTCGGCCCCGGCAGAAACCGCGGGGAAGGCTGCAGGAATTCGGCAGCATCTGGACTTAACGTTGGGTAAACACGTCCCGCGGCCCCTCGCGCTACCAAACAGATTTAGGCGGGATTGATGTATGAATGGACGTGTTATAAATTCATCAAACGCAGCTCCTCGAGTGTTTATGACCTCTTCAATACCTGGTGGCTTCAATATGAATGGCTTTATAATACCTAGAAGGAAATTATATACAAGTATTCTTAGGGGAAAAAATGTGAATCTTTACATTGCGACATTATTTACATGATAAAGCACACTTTTACCTCCAGCTGCTCATTACTGTGATCTTATTTTACTTTTAAGCTAATTCTCAATGACGATTCTTATGTTTGAACATCTGATTTGAAGATTTGAGCATCTCAAGATGTTCAGGAAAGTGTCAAAGTGTGAAACAACTTTTTTGGGCAAAATAAAATAAAATAAAATAAAAATGAGAAATAAAAAATAAAATAAAATAAATACATTAATAATAAAATTAAATAAAAATAAATTAAATAAAAATAAGCAAAACAATTAAATAAATTAAAATACATTAATAAAACGAAATAAAATGAGAAATCAAAAAATAAAATAAAAATAAAAAATAAAATAAGGAATAATAATAATAATAAAATAAATAATAAAATAAAATAAAAATACGAAATAAAAAATAAAATAAAATAAAATAATAATAAAATAAGTAAATAAAAAAATAAAATAAGAAATAATAAGAAATAAAATAAAAATAAATAATTTTAAAATGAAATGGCAGCTTGAATATAATAGCTATATAATACTCTGCTGTTAACACTTACAGGGAGCTAGATGGAAAATGGGATTTAATATATTTTGAGAGCAATGGCAAAGTCAACTGAATGACAACCTACATTTGCCTTTGAGCGTCTCTAAGCATGTTCAGATAAATCAATACTGGAGTCTGGATTGTTGATCAGGTCAAGAGGTCAAATTAGTCACTATCATTGTGACGGTATATGCTAAAGCTTATGCATAAAAGGTTCATACTATTATATTTCAATAAGAAGAACATTGGAAAAATGAATTCTCCATTGCATTAACGTGCATGCTAGAAATATAACCACCACATTCATGCTAACTTTTCAATAAATGCTATTAAATACAAAATAATGTCTTTTACTATCTTAAGTAGATTGAAATCTTCTGAAGATGACGCTCTGGTGACAAACTAAGACTTTCTGTACTAAATGTGAGAGGTGTTCACTCACTACCACACTCGACTAGGGCATTCTGGGTGGTTGTGAGGTCAAAAAGTCTTGGGTCATGTTGCTTAGAATAGTAGTAGTAATGCTTGAGATAGAAAACTGAATGAGGGCGACTGATGTGGGTTGTGAGAGTTCAGGGATTGTTGATTTATTGGCGTTTCCTGTATCCTCAAAATCTTTGTTTGCTGACCTCAAAACAAACCACACCCTGTCCTGCAACATGCAGATAGTATTGTCTGTATTTTCAGAGGAAACAATATGATCAAACTATCAACAACGAAAAGTAGGATCTTTCAATAATGCAAAATGAATACAAAAATTTGAGGAATTTAGACGTGTGCTAGCGTTCAAAAGTTAGCTGCGTAAAAATACAGTAAAAATTGTGAAATATTATTCAAATTTTAAAACAACTGTTTTCTATGTGAATATATACTAAAATACAATTTATTCCTGTGATCAAAGCTGAATTTTCTGCTCACCAAGGCTGCGTTTATTTGATCAAAATACAGTAAAAATTATGAAATATTATTACAATTTAAAGCAACAGTTTCTATGTGAATATATTTTAAAATGTAATTTATTCCTGTGATCAAACCTAACTTTTCTGCTCACCAAGGCTACATTTATTTGATCAAAATACAGTAAAAATTATGAAATATTATTACAATTTAAAACAACAGTTTTCTATGTGAATATTTAGTAAAATATAATTTGTATCCAGTGATCAAAGCTGAATTTTCAGCTTCATTACTCTAGTGTCACATGATCCTTCAGAAATCATTCTAATATGCTGATTTGCTGCTCAAGAAACATTTATGATTATTATCAATGTTGAAAACAGTTGAGCTGCTTCATATTTTTGTGGAAATTTCAGGAAAAGTGCCTTATTATATTCACTACAGTCAGTCTTCACGGGTTTGTCCAACCCTGAAAGAACAAAAGAGTAATTATAATATATTATTTTGACTCAGTCTGAATGTGAATTCCAGTGAAATGAAAAAGACCAGACCACAGCATTCTTAACATCACTTATATTACTAAACCTCCTGAAAATTATGCTGTCTCTGGGATTCAGAGTTGCACAACACGAACAAAACATTGCAATACGGAAACACGAGAAGGTCAAATCTGGGGTCAGAGATAAGTGAGATCAGCTTTTCATATGAAACGTTTTCTACTCTTGCCTCTGACTTTCTGGAGCAGATGATAAATCATTAAATACGAATGAGAACGCAGCCTTGGAACGACCAAGAAAGGTAGTCCATGGGTGGCTTCCTCTTTCCCTCAGATTTATCTGCATCCTGTGGCGTGAACGTCAGCAGAATGGAATTCCTAAGACTTCCTGTGCGCTGCGGAGTGGACAGATCGCTGAGGTCACAGTATCACGTTCGGCTCTGGCCGCAGCATGCAGATCGAAAATAAACCTAGAGTTTCAACACTTTTGGTTAAAACCACAACACACAGTCTGAACCGAGGGCAAAAATAATAAAGACGTGAAGTTTAAAAGATTTTAGAGGCAGTTTATGTGAGCGCTGATGAAAAACACATGCAGCGCAAAACAAGGTACTCATAAAGACAACATCGTCGTGTATTTTTGGGCAAAACAGAATATTGTGGGAAATATTGTAGGGTGGCGCGCACACACACACACACACACACACACACACACACACACACACACACACACTTTTATAGATGCAATTAATCGCGATTAATCAATTTGACAGCACTACTATATATATATATATATATATATATAAAAACATCTACATATAACAATAAAACATTTTAATATTCTGTAATAAAAAATAAAAAACTTAAAAATAACTTAAGAAAATTAAATATATATATATATATATATATATATACACACATACATACATACATCTCATATATTCAATAATATATTCAAGTTATTTCAATAATGTCAACCATAAAATAAAAAAAATCAACTATATATATTTTTTTTTCATATTACGAGTGAAACATTTTAATATTCTGTAATCAAAAAAAAAAAAAATATATATATATATATATATATAGTTGATTTTTTTTATTTTTTTGATGAAAGATTATTGAAATAACTCAGTATTCTGAAATATGAAAATATTTTTCTTAAATAAATATGTATTATATATAAAATACAATTATATATATAAATATTATCAAAATAATAATATTTTATATATTACATATATATAAAATAATATATATAAACATATATAAGAAAAAAATCAACGATATACAGTATATATATAGTTGATTTTTATTTCATATCATGTGTGTATATTTGTTTTATATACATATAAATAAATATAAATAAATCATTTGTTTATTTATTTTTATATATTTATATATTATTTTTATATATATATATAAAACAATATGTATATAAAACAATAAATAAATATATATATTGTTTTATATACATTTATACATATAAATACATTTATATATATATATATATATATATATATATATATATAAAAATACATTTAAATATATATATATATATATACAGTCAAACCAGAATTTATATTTATATTCACTATAGTTTAAAAAAAAATGGTAATAAAATATGACAAGATCTCAGAGTTAAACTGTGTCAGAAAATATTAATCTTAATTATGTCAGATAACACTCAAGCAAAACATGGTCAGGTCAAAGTGTCTGATTAATTTTTGATTCCAAATTTTGCTATCCTCACTTACATAAATGAACTATAGTGTCCTGCACCCACTAGTAAAAATATATTAAAAATGTCTGAATAATTCTTGGTTTGACTGTATATTAGGTTTCCAGTTGCCTCAGAGGTACATTCGTACATTCACAGAGATGAGCAAGCGGCTCATCATTTCTTCCATTTCTCACGTTTAAACAAACAGAGCAGGAGGGAAACAGATGCATGTTTATCATGCCACATTTTAAGTGATGACATTCCTGCTGTGACACCTCACAGCTCCTCCAGTGTTACAGAGAGACAAAGATGAATGACCCGCTTCACCAGGAACATTCTGTCTCACGAGGGAACAGATTCCAGATTTACAATCCATGATAGCACTGCGCCGCCCAGTATGAGCTAATGGGCAGAAATCACTCCAAATCAGTCACAAGTTTACATTTGCTACCTTAGAAGGTCACTGCCTATATAGGGCACTAGGGTTGATATAGAATCAAACTGAGGAATAAGACAGTATGAGGATCGCAGGTGTAAGTATCACTAACTCAATCTGCCCTGTTTCAGGTTGACTGGTTCAAACCCCACCCTTAGTTTCAAACATACAGCATACAAACAGACATGAGGATGTGCACTAGTGCATCACTGCAGATGTTCTGAGACCAGAACACAACGCTTCGATGCTCAGTGTCCTTTTCTGATCAACACTTCTCAGAGTTTCACATCCATTGTTTCAAAAGTAAAAGTTTTGTGGCATTTCTGACCGTATAGTGTTCTTGAGTTGATATGATTCTTTGGAGAATAAGAAAAAATGCATCAGACTTTAATTTTCAGCTGATGTCATCAATGTCACTTATTATTTAATCGTGTGTCTTATAGAGACACTTACCATCCAATCAATTCCAAACATTATGCAAGTACAAAATTATGCAAATTTCATGTAGCAAATATCAGTGTTGTTATTGTTAACTAGAGCTAAAAACTAACTGAAATAAAATAAAATATTACCTGAAAACTTTAACTTAAACTAAAAAATATAAAAAATGGTTTCAGTAACTGAAATGAAATAATATATATATATATATATATATATATATATATATATATATATATATATATTATTTAAAATATAAATTAAATATTAAAAATTAAAATTAAATATAAAAATATAAAATATAAAACTTTAAGTTAAACTAAAAATATATATAAAAATTGTTTTCAGTAACTGAAATTAAGCTGAAATAAATAATATATATATATTTTCTGGAAAAAAAAAACTATAAAAAAAATGTCTTCAGTAACTGAAATAAAATAAAATATAAATATTATCTTAAAAAAAAAAAACTAAAAATATAAAAAATTACCTTCAGTAACTGAAATAAAATAAAATATAAATATTTTCTGAAAAAAAAAAAACTTAAAATATAAAAAATTGTCTTCAGTAACTGAAATAAAATAAAATATAAATATTATCTAAAAAAAACTTTCACTTAAACTAAAAATATATATTAAAAAATGTCTTCAGTAACTGAAATAAAGCTGAAAAAAAAAAAAAAAAAAATATATATATATATATATATATATAAAAAAATATAAATATTACCTGAAAGCTTAAATTAGAAATAAAACTAAAAATTAAAAATAAAAACAACAAAAACATTTTTTTAGGTAAAATAAAACTGAAATAAACCTGAAAATTTACCTGAAATTTTTAAACTAAAAAAAAAACTAAAAACTTGGAAACAAAAATTAGAAATTAAATAATTACATTGAAGTTAAAGACTACTAAAATTGAAATAAAAATAGAGCTATATAAATTATAAATTAAAATATGAAAATAACAGCTAATTCAAAATATGACAGTATAAATAATACACTGGTCAATACAAGTTTTCTAATTAAATGTTCTTTGTGAAACGTGATTCTAACTGGAATCTTTCAGTTTTAGGGTGTTTCACAATTACCCCGGAGTGAACGTTCAGTGGATCCCCGTCACACACTGAGCGAAGCCAGTGATTCTGGGTGGCTTTGCGCATCTTTAAACGCCCAGCTGAGTTGCCATCTCAACGCTTCCCTTCATCGCGCCAGCCCTCTTGAATCTACTTCCTGTCGCGGTGTGCGCCGAGGGTGGATTCAGTGACGGCCCAACTGAGATGTTTACATCAGGGTCGAACCCTCCGGTCACTTCATGACAGGCCATTGAGTGAATCAAACGTGTTAATGGCCAGCAACAGTGACCCAATCCTCCCGGGCCATTCAGAACCCTCTAAGGCACGACATCTCACTCTGTCTCGCTTTCGGTGGCCGTATCTCTGCCAACAGACGAACAGAAGGTCATTGAGAAGACCAGACTGAGAGACAGGCGGCTTGGCAGGAAGACACACGGAGGACAAAAGATCTGCTTCAGCACGCAAGCCTATGAGCAAAACGGTCCAATAGTGTTGTCCGCCGAGGTCTGTTTGAGTCAAAAAAGGTCCAAGATCAGCTGGACGCACCCTTACCATCAGTAAACTATCTGTGGAATAGACGCTGGCAGGATCATGTGTTTAGACTGTTGAAGTGCACAACAGCGCAAGAAATCCAAGAATCTGTCATTTATCTTGGCTATCATCTGTCCTGAGGGTTTGAAGAATGCTTGCATTGATTTGTAAGATGCATAATAAAGCAAAGAGCTTCTTGGCTTTGGCGGCGGCAACTTCTGAATATCTTAATATCAAACCATCACATCTGAGGAACAAGATGCTACATGTCAGTATGAAAGTACAATCTAATATGCGTGCATGCAATATCAGTCACATTTTAACACCGCAGATTAACCCTTTAAATCCACAAAGAAAAGGCAAGTATGTATTGTTTTAAATTGGAAATTTTGAAGTAGAAAAACTGAAATTAACGAACTGCATTGTTTTATAATGTTTCCTGGGGTGCACTTGTAATGTTAGTATGATTTTTACATCAAAAATTGTCATAATTTAGAAATAAAAAGCATTTTTCCTACCCTGATTTTATCCGTCTGATTTGAACGCTCTGTTTTAAGGGGCGTGTCTGCTGTGAGACTTCAGTGTAAACGCCCACTGCTGTGATTGGCTGACATATTTGCATATGAAATATCAGTATTACTCTCTCGAGAACTTTTAGCTCGTTTTTACTATCACAGCTCTCAAGGTTAACTAATCATGAAAAGTGTTGCATTACATTTAGATCTATGGCATTATATTTAGATCGTGGCATGAAAGGTTGCAGTGATGAACGATAACAGGCATGTTGTTTAGCGCATGAAAGCAATGATCTCATCATTGCAACTTTATTTCTGCACACTAACGAATGCTTTCAACAGTGTAAACTCTATGTAACTAAGAGATTCGTTGAATATAAGGGTGGTTTTGGCGCGAGTCCAGAACTCAGTCACTGATAAACTCGCTCTGTTTGATTGACAGCTCCAGCGATTGTAAAGGGAGCGTTCTTTGATCGCTTTTATATATAATTTAATCACTGTTTAAATAACAAATTATTTTCATCCTACTAAGAGAAACAAGGTGAAGTTGAGCGTTTAGTCACTGGTTTGATTTACTGACACATAGACAAAGAACATCATGAATCATTAATATCAGATCAGGCATTAGAATGAACACAATTACTGACATGTTGTTCATTACTGTCGAGTCCATATCGTAAAAGTCTGTTTGCACCGAAATGCGAATGATTAACCAAAGAATCCAGAGTGAAACTGAGACATTCACATTGTTGAAAATAAATAATTATATTCCTAGCATTAGGACCCTTTGAAAGGTAATGTTATTTTAGTCCTGTATCTCACTAACACTAGTGGGCGGGGCTAACGCTGCAATGATGACATAGGCGTTGATTTCTTCTGTGGAGGCGGAGTTTCGCCTATCTAAAGGCACATTCCAGGATCAGTCGTTCTCTGGGCCTGGTGTCAATAAAATCTTTTATTGGACTAACAAGGAAGTTTTCAGTTCTGAAACTTACAGGATATTCTTATAGTACGATGACCTCATCAAAAGCTTAAGGAAAAGTTGATTTCTCACTTCATTACCCCTTTAAAGTATTTGGGTGGCGACAGCAATACGGTTTATCTATCATATTATTAAGTTATTTACAAGCCTGCATGAAGCTGAATCACTCTAACATATCACAGGTAAAAGGTCAAGTTTTCATCACTAAACTTCTTAAAACAAAGGCAGGGCCAATCTGAGTTACTAATTAGCTTCACACAAACACATTTCCTTCAATTAAAACATCTGCTAAATGCATAAATGAACATTTGTGAGTTACAAAAGCTGCATTTCAGCCCATCAGGAGGTTTATTCTTCTCTCATCCCACCTCACCAGCATGACCTCAAACTGAACGGTGAATCATCAACATCTATTTATTTACTGATATCAGAGTCGCTTATTTAAAATGACTCGTTTCATACTAGTTGTACTTGAGCAATCTTATCATGCACGCATGATGCATGCTTGGGTTGTTAGAAGCGATGCATGAGACTCAAAACACAAACATCTGCACTACAGTAATGGCAAACGAGAGCATGTGTGAAATCGCTGAATGTGTGAAGTGCAAAATGCCTCGCGCACATGTATTGATCTACCCAGAAGACAACGGATTAGAAAAGATGCGACAATTTTTTGAGCTGCAAAACCAGTTTGGTGAATGCAACACAAGTCTAAAGTGCCCAATGCAACTGCTTAGTCAAACTATTTAAGCAATGAGTAACAACAAAAGCCTTATTCTACCCAAAAAAAAAAAAAAAGTAAACGCGTGCACTCATTAGCACTCGCAATTTAAATGCATATGAAGCCGCGGCATTAAGAAACATGCCACTATCAGTGTGATAGTCAGCAGAACAAAACAACCACTCCCACCTTCCCGGGTTTTCCATTGTTGTCTATGATGACCCATTCAGGCCGAGTTGCCCTCTTATTGACTCGGCTCCCGGGTGATTTTTGGGGAAGGGAGGTCAAGCGTAAAAGTAGAATGTTTGCATGAAAAGCATGCAAAAAATCCTTTGCACTAATCCAGTCTGCATCTCCCAATTCCACCAGACACCCCATTCTGTGAGGATTATGGGGAGAGCACAACAAAAACCCCTCTGTAAACTCGGCATCATAACGGTGCTCAGCGTAGCAACGCCCGTAAACAAAGCATTCCCACATCCAGAACGCATCTTACCTTGCAGCTGCTTGAAACGCCCCTCAAGCTGGTTGTAGTTGAAGGGCATTTGCGCGGGGAAGCTCGGCTCCTGGTAGAAGCCCTCGGGGCCCCCGGACGCCCACTCCAAATCCATGATCCCTGACCGAGAGGGAAACTATTTCCAGATTCCTCCCAGGAAACCACGGAATGGGAAGGAACAACAGAGTACGAAAAGCTCTTTTTTGCTCCTTCTTTCAGTGCTAGTTTAAATCCAAGATATCCGAAAGGTTTCCGTCCCAGTCTAATGTCCAAGAGGAGACGTGCATGCTGCTGTCTCTCTGATTGTTCGTCTTCCCACTCTATCCATTCAGAAGAGCGTCTCCCCCCAAACTCCAACACACAAACGCCCCTCCTCCTGTCACACTCAGAGGATGGGTTGGCCACAAACTCCTCTAGTCGACCCTGGTTTGAATCTGGAAGGGTTTCTGTGAGACACCTTTAACGGAGCAGAAGAGGAGGGCAAAAGGGTTGTAATTTCAGCAGGCTGTGTGTTTGCAGATGATGTCACCACCTCATTACAATGAAAGAGGAGGAGGAGACGGGCCGTACCAAGTCTCCGGTGAAGACGGGGGGTGGAGGTTGAGCAGGATGTCGGCCCATTTCCATGCATTGTTATTTAAGTCATGCAACATAGAACCAAAGTCACATAAGAAATGTGGAACAGCCTTCTTGGAATGTTGGAGTAACTTGCATCCTGCCTAAAATTCCATTAGCCTCTCCCCTCCTCCGCTTGTTTTCCCCCTGCCGTCCATCTGTTTGCAAGGTGAGGAGAGATTCTGCCATGAATGCAGACTTTGAACTACTTCTCAAAGTTTGGCTATTGAATTGCACTCTGCTGTAAAGCAAACATCTGCTCTAATTCCCACTCAGGAATCTCACACGGCTGCGTCAGGAGTAGTAAAGATCTCGAGTGCGTTTAGAAACTGTCATGACAGCAAACGGTCCCGTCTGCTTTTCATTAAGAGTCTCAAACATGATAAAAAACAGGATTATGCAAAGTCCCTCAAAGGTGAATTAAAAGCCACACTGAGAAAAAAAAAAAAGGATCATGGGATATTTACAGGCACTTGAGGAGTGTTTTTATGAGAGTAAAGCGCTACATGAAATGCTATAAATCAGACAATAAAATGCTGGTTTGTTTTCTGTCAGCAACGGTGTTGTTTGTGTTTGTTTTTGCTTACTGAAGAAACAGGTTTATGTTCTTTTGCAACAAAATTTTCTCATTGACATTTTAGAATAAAAACATGAATGACAGGCTATTAATATATTCAAATTTTTGTTTATGTTTTATTAATTTTGTTATTAAAGATAAAAGCATATGTAAAACCAGAAAATCTGATGCTGAAATAAAGGTAAAAAAATAATAAAATTATTTTGAAATATTATTTTCAAAAGATAAAAGCATATGTATTATATTATAATATATTATCTGATGATATATAATAAATATTTTAACAATAAAAGCCGAAAAAATGTGATGCCAAATTTTCTCCTTGACATTTTAGAATAAAAACATGAATGACAGACTATTTATATATTTTAATTTTTGTTTATTTTTGCTTATTAATTTTGTTATGTGCTTTTGTCTGTTTTATTAGTTTTTTTTATTTTTATTTCTATTTGCATTTATTTTTATTCCAGTTTTAGTTTTAGTAATTTTACTACTGCAGCTTAAACGCATTTTATTTCAGGCAACATTTATAACTTTATTTTATTTTAAGTTTTTCATCTAATATTTATATTGTATTTTATTGTAGCTTATACCCGAAGCACCATTAACATTTTTATTAGAAAAATATATAATATATAAATAATATATAAAATATAAAAATAAAATGTGTGTGTATATATATATATATAAAATCATACTGAATGAATGTTATATTAATATACTATTATTTACACATTACTCCAAGGTACTTCAAAAACATCATGGAAGTAGCGTCTCTTTCCACAAGACAGCATCCTCAAGGAACCATGGGATAAGCTATAATGTGACCAAATGTGTCCCATGATCCTGTATTTCCAAATTAAACAAATGTTTAATTATTCGTCAGTGCGTCTACCGTGGGATTGAGGCCTGAGGGTGGTGTGGTGGATCTAGGGCTGCAGTGAGAGGGATATTTGTGCAGAAACACAGTCAGTTGTGTCATTGTGAAGTCACAAGACGTCCACGTGTCCTCGGCCGCCCCTGGAGCCATCAGTGCACTTAATTCACCTCCGTCTGCACTTCTGTTCTCTGTCACAAGTGAATCTGACTCTCAGAGCTGAAATCATCCCTCACGCCGTGATAAACAGCCCACAGAGTTTCGGGTTCTCCTCCCCTCTCTGCTGCCGAGAGCCGAGGAGGGAGGAGACGCTTCCGGGAGGGCGGTTTAGTTGCTCACTGCAGCAGAGAGTTTTCACTCTGAAAGACTCAAACGTACGGTAAAATAATCTGAAGATAAATGGATTAACATATCAGCAAATGATGGGAAATTAAAAAGGAAAACACACACACACACATACACACACATATATATATATATATATATATATATATATATATATATATATATATATATATACACATACACACATATCAGTGCTGTCAAATGATTAATCATGATTAATCATATCCAAAATAAAAGTTTGTGCTTACATAATGTGTGTGTACTGTGTATATTTATTATGTATATATAAACACACACACACATATATATTTAATTTATATTATATATAAATATTTTATATATAAATATAATACATTTTTGTCAAATATATACATGCATGTGTGTGTATTTATATATACATAAAAAATAATAAAGGTAAATACATTTTACAAATGTATAAAATGTAATAAAATGAAAAAATGATTTAAAAATATTATTTTTAAGTGATAAAAGCATATATTATATTATATTATATTATGATAAATATTTTAACAATAAAAGCTGAAAAAATGTGATGCCAAAACAGGGGAAAAAATAATGTATACATTTTATAAATGTATAGAATGTAATAATAATAAAATGATAAAATTATTATTTTTAAAAGATAAAAGCATATGTATATTATATTATATTATATTAAATATTTTAACAATAAAAAAACGAAAAAATTTGATGCCAAAAAGGTAAAAAATTAATTTATATATTTTATAAATGTAAAAAATGCAATATTAAATTGATTTAAAAATATTATTTTTAAAAGATAAAAGCATATGTATATTATATTATATTACATTATATTATATAACGACATATAATGATAAATATTTTAACAATAAAAGCCGAAAAAATGTGATGCCAAAATAAAGGGGAAAAATTAATTTATACATTTTATAAATGTAAAAAAAAGTAATAATTATAAAATGATTATAATAATTTACTTTTTTTTTTTCAAATCATAAAAGCTTATGTCCAACAAGATTTCTAAAGAAAATGTAATGCTTAATGCACAAGTCGTCACCATAACGCTACAGTGTCGTGGGTCCCACGTCAAAATCTCTAGATATGGCTAAAATATCTATGGATTTATGGATAAAATGGTCAAATCACTAACTCTTGGTGAACAGAGCTTCTGACATGATCCAGTCTAGAAAGTCTAGTCTTTATTAGAGGAACGCCGTCACATAAATCCACTATTGAGGCCTGTCACATGGTCTTTTCTAATCAATACCAGTATTTCTACATAAATAAGATGTGATCTGATATCTCAGAACTATGATCAATCTGACCATGAACGCAGATTTCCGACAAATGCATTTCAGATGTGTTGTTTTTCGCTCACACTGGGATAAACGTATGTAGCTGCTTGTTTCTGTTGGCGCTGAGACAATCGCTCCTTTGGCAAGTCAATGAAGGCACAGTTCTCTGCAAAATTTCACATGATGCTCCACTGTGATCTTATAAAAATGTACTTGCACAATCCCACAATTCCAGAGGGAGCCGGTCGTAACGCAACACAACTTGAACTCAAATCTGCCGATTTCAGCAGAGCGAACCCATTTATCAGCTGATAAGATCTGGATACGGTGTGTTTCTAAGTTTGAAGATGATCTAATGCGTTCGTGAAGTTAAGTGGGGCGATTTTACAGACATCTGGCCGACAAACTCAGGAAAGGAAGGAAAGAGGAAGGACAGGGGGTCTGTGGGTGTTTCCTTTGGATTATGAGATGAACAACCATGCAAACACGCAAACCAGGACATTCCAGAACTCAAACTCCATCCCACAATTACATTAGACATTACATTTCTCATCCAACGATCTGACCTGCCATCCAGATTCATTTGATAGCCCTCTATAGTCAACTACTGACTCATTTGAGCTGTAGGAATTTTAGGAGAAACATCTGAGATGAGGTTAAAACCTGAATAAAAACATCAACTGAGAGGAAGGATCTTTCGGTGCGGATGAAGAGAGTTTTGCGAGACGGACCAGCAGTCACTCGAGCAGACCGACAACCAGCTCATTTATCTTTCATGACAGCTGTCAATAATTTAGATGCTCGTGTTTCATTGGTGGAATTCTAGTACACTGTACACTGCCCCACAAACCTGTGTGCAGGAAACTAGACTACTGAGGGCACTTAATTATTCATGATGACACAATTAATTCTCTCTACATAGATTAATCTACGTATCTACCCACCGATCTACCCACCGATCTATCTATCTACCCACCCACCGATCTATCTATCTATCCACGATCTATCTATCTATCTATCTATCTATCTATCTATCTACCCACCGATCTATCTACCCACCGATCTATCTACCCACCGATCTATCTACCCACCGATCTATCTATCTATCTACCCACCGATCTATCTACCCACCGATCTATCTATCTATCTATCCACCCATCTATCTATCTATCTACCCACCAATCTATCTACCCACCGATCTATCTATCTATCTACCCACCGATCTATCTACCCACCGATCTATCTATCTATCTATCCACCCATCTATCTATCTATCTACCCACCGATCTATCTATCTACCCACCGATCTATCTATCTATCTATCTATCTATCTATCTACCCACCGATCTATCTATCTACCCACCGATCTATCTATCTATCTATCTACCCACCGATCTATCTATCTATCTATCTATCTATCTACCCACCGATCTATCTATCTACCCACCGATCTATCTATCTATCTATCTATCTATCTATCTATCCACCGATCTATCTATCTATCTATCTATCTATCCACTGATCATCTATCTATCTGCCTATCTACTTATATCCATCTATTATTCATCCATACATCTATCCATCTATCCGTCTATCTATCTGTCTGTCTGTCTGTCCATCTATCTACTTATATCCATCTATTATTCATCCATACATCTATCCATCTATCCGTCTATCTATCTGTCTGTCTGTCTGTCCATCTATCTACTTATATCCATCTATCATTTATCCATCATCCATCTACTTATGTCCATCCATCCATCCATGTGTCCGTGTGTCTATCTACTTATATCCATCTATCATACATTCATCCATTGGTCCGCCTATCTATCCATTCATCCATCCACGTATCCATCTATTATCCATCCAACTATGTCCCATCATCCATTCATCTGTCTACTTATATCCAGTCTATCCTGTCTATCTAGTTATAGCCATCCATCTACCCATCCGTCTATCTATCTATTCATCCATCAACTTATCCATCTATTATCCATCCATCTATCTGTCCATCCATCCATCCATCCACTTATATCCATCTATCATCCATCTATCCATCCATCCACTTATATCCATCTATCATCCATCCATCTATCTATCTATTATCCATCCATCTGTCCATCCATCCATCTATCCATCCATCCAGCCACTTATCCATCCACCTGTCCATCCATCCATCTACTTATATACATCTATCATCCATTCATCCATCCGTCCGTCTATCCATTCATCCATCCACTTATCCATCTATTATCCGTCCATCCATCCATCCGTCCATCTGTCTGCCTATCTTATATCCATCCATACACTTATCTCCATCTATCATCCATCCACTTATCCATCTATTATCCATCCATCTGTCCATCCATCCGTCCGTCTATCCATTCATCCACCCACTTATCCATCTATTATCCATCCATCCATCTGTCCATCCATCCATCCGTCTACTTATATCCATCTATCATCCATCCATCCACTTATCCATTATCCATCCATCCATCTATCTACTTATATCCATCTATCATCCATACATCATTTATCCATCTATTATCTATCCATCCATCCATCCATCCATTCATCTACTTATATCTACTTCCATCCATCAATCTATTATCCATCATCCAATCTATCAACCATCATCCATCCATTTATCCATTTATCCATCTATCTATCTATCTGTCTCTCTGTCTGTCTAGCTATCTATCTACTTATCAATCTGTCCACCTGTCTATCCATCAATCTATTAATCCATCCATCCATCCATTCATCCATCTACCAACCCATCTATCTGTATGCCTATGATAATGGCAGAGGTCACTGAGTAAACTCAAATAACACATTTGTGCAGTTTAATAACATAGGCACAAACGTCTTACAAAATACATCCGAATGAAACTGTCAGAATCAATCCGTAATAAATCCCACACATGCTCATGTTTAGAGTAAAGAGACTAGTTAACACAATTAAACGAGTGGTTTTCCCTCAATCTGGCACCCCTGTGCGGTGGGCTGTAGGGGAGGGTTGGTGTCGGAGCACTAGCCCCTCTCATCCTCAAGCACATGGTCCACATTAGTGTGGAATGCCGACGGCTGCCGGGGGGATTCCTGACTTATCAGACCTCTGGGAGCGAACCGTGCCGGTGTGATATCTGACTTCCCATCTGAGCCAATGACAGTGTGATGAGACAGCAAAGGCCAGAGCGAGAGCAAAGAGAGCTCTGCTTCTATTTCAAACAGATTTTTACATCCTCTGAAGAATATATGGGGTTTGCTTACCAATGCTAAATTGGCTGCAGTGTTGCTGAGTAGGTTCTGGCCCAAGTCAAAAGAGAAATAAAAGTCATAAAAATTTGTCCCAAATAGCGCCAAACTCTATTCAGTACTTCCTCCTGCAACTCTTGATCTCAAATTTAATTGCTTGCTCAGTATGAAAACGTCACGAACCGGAAACGAACACGTCACAATATTCCTCATTTAAATAATTCATGTGCAGAATAAAGGGGCGGGGCCTGGTTGAGTTAGTTAGTGACTGGCGGTTATGGTAAGGGGCTGGACATTTTCCAAACACGCTCAAAGCACTTGACCAGTCACAACATATTGCTCCAGCCGACCAATCAGAGCACACTGTGCTTTTCAGAAGGCGGGGCTTCATAGAGACAGGAACTAAACAGAGCGTTACTGACAGACTGGGAAGAGAGGAGCTGCAACAATGGAGAATATGAGGAAAATAATCAACATTCAAGCATGAAAACCTGCTCTAGTAGAGCCTTTGTAAAATTGCATAATATGGCTGCATTAAAGAATTACACACTGCACCTTAAACTTCTTGATTATCTCTTTCTTGAGCATTATTCCTGCTTCCTTAATACAGAATGAGTGGGACAGAGCAAGGGTTGCGTATGCTCTGCTGCCCAGGAATGCAGGAAAACAGAATCACGTGAAACGTAGGATGCTTTACTGGAATGCTGGGGGCTTTTTACAACTCCAGAAATGGTTTGTGGGTTTTGGCAGCAAAAGAGAAAGGAAGAGATTTTATATTTCTGTTTTATGTTCCATCTTCTTTATCCCTGAAGTATCTAAGTGAGTCTCAGCGAGAGCGGACAGGCCTATAAGGTCTGTCTGTTTAAGCTCTACCACCCCGAGAGAATAACAGCCCTCACTCGTCCAGCTCACTTTAACGCTCGGCTCCTTGCGGCAGCCGCCAGCGCTCATAAACAACATCACACCTCTGTAAACACAGCAACTCAAACGCATGACGCTTGGAGAACATGATGGAAAACAGAGGAGGGAAATATGCTACTGTCATCCAAGGTATTACAGGAATAAATTATACGAAGAGAGAAATACAGTGAAACCCCACGGTGAGAACTATAAAGGGGTTGAGGTGGAATGATGCGGATGTTTAAATCTTGCAATTCTGCATTTCTGAGTTTAAAACTTGCTATTTTTTTCTCAGAATTATGAGATATAAAACTCTGAATTGTGAGAATTTTATTCTGTGGAGGAAACAAGCTTCTATAAAATATATATATATATATATATATATATATATATAAAGATATGCTCTCTTTTTTTGAAAGAAATTAATACTTTATTTACCAAGGATGCATTAAATTGATCAAAAGTGACAGTAAAGACTTTACAATGTTACAAAAGATTCAAATAAATGCTGTTCTTTTAAAATTTTGAACCTAAAAGGCAAAATGTATCACAGGTTACACAAAAAACTGTTGTTTTCAACATTGATAATAATCATAAATGTTTCTTGATCAGCAAATCATCATATTAGAATGATTTCTGAAGGATCATGTGACACTGAAGACTGGAGTAATGATGCTGAAAATTCAGCTTTGATCACAGAAATAAATTACACTTTACTATATATTCACATAGAAAACAGTTATTTTAAATTTTGAATAATATTTAACAATTTTTACTGTATTTTGATCAAATAAATGCAACCTTGGTGAGCAGAAAATTCAGCTTTGATCACAGGAATAAATTATATTTTACTATATATTCACATAGAAAACAGCTGTTTTACATTGTAAAAATATTTCACAATTTTTACTGCATTTTTGATCAAAAAAATGCAGCCTTGGTGAGCATAAGAGACTTCTTTTAAAAACATTAAAAATCTTACCGATCCAAAACTTATTTTTTTACATTTTTTAAACTATATATTATAAAATAAGTTAAATAATTAAACATACAATGTTCAAAAGTTTGGGGACAGTTTATAAACATTTAAATATTACAAGGATGCATTAAACTGATTAAAATTGACAGTAAAGACTTTTACATTGTTACAGAAAATTTACATTTCAAATAAATGCTTTTCTTTTGAACGTTATATTCATCAAAGAATCCTGAAAAATTAAATGCATCATGGTTTCCACAAACACTGATAATAATCATAAATGTTTCTTGAGCATTAAATCATCATATTAGAATGATTTCTGAAGGATCATGTGACACTGAAGACTGGAGTAATGATGCTGAAAATTCATCTTTGATCACAGAAATAAATTACATTTTACTATATATTCACATAGAAAACAGCTATTTTAAATTTCAATAATATTTCGCTATTTTTACTGTATTTTTTGATCAAATAAATGCCGCCTTGGTGAGCAGAAGAGACTTCTTTCCCCAAACGTTTGGACGAAAGTGTATATTATTTTTACTTGTATATCTACGTTATGCTTTATCATGCACCTACAAATTGAGAAATTTAATTAGCTTCTGTTATGACGCTCTCTGATATGGATAAGCATCCATTGACTAATGGCAATTTTCATTATTATCCATCAAATGTTCCATCATAGTGTTTAAGTACCCTACAAAAGGAGCATTCCCATTTAGAAAAACCCTTCCTACATCAGCTTCTATAGGAACTGCATTAAAAATTCAACTCGTGAATAAAACATCATCCAGCTTCCATATAGATTTTATGTAACATGTACAGTTTCCTGTAGCGTCCCGAGTTCGTCTGTGGGCTCGAGGGTTTCGCTGTGAATCTGAAATGGTGTGGGAGCTTCAGAAGGAGCAGAGAAAGTGTGAACTTACACCCACTTTCTTTCTGCTGCAGCTCTCCTACGCACAAAATCACCGCATGTCATGTGCGAGTGGGCGTCGCGTTATCAAGCACTAGTTAGCTATTCAAACCCGAAAACACAGAATAGCTGAGAAGAGCGCTGAACAAAAACACTTCTGCTGAGGATAATTACCTCTCTCTTTGTTTCTCTCTGTCAAGCTCCATAAGAAGTTCATCTATTTAAACCTGACTGATCAGCGTCATCAGATGTACACCAGGTTTGTGATTCCTACTCACCAGCCAGAGCCTTGATGCGAGAGCGCTCGAATAATCGCGCCGAGCTGTTCTCATTGTCCCATTCGTCCTCCCAGCGGTTGTTGACACTGTCCTGGTATGTCTGCTGGATGTCCATGTGGTCGAATTCTGCGGCTACTGTCGTCATCCTGACCTCTGACCTTTCGGCTTTTCACCGTTCACACTTCCTCATGGGCGGCTTCCTCTGAAGCCCTGCTGAAAGAGACAGAGCGGTCAAAGGTCATTATAGTTAGGGAGAATTACAGCTCATTTAGGATATTTTAGATAAATCACGGAGATGGTAACACACACCCGCAATGAATCTTTACTCTTTTTTAATCACATTTGCTCTATGATTGTGGAAGAAAATCAGTTGAATTGTGTATAATGGATTTAAATATGGTAAAAATGAGGTTAAACTGAACCAAGAATGCATGAAAACATTAAATTAGTCAAAAAGAAATGTTTGCAACCCATTTTACTTCTGCAGTATATACATACAAACACACATATATCTATATATATATCTCTATCTATCTACCTATATATGTATTTGTCTTTTTATTAGATATTCAACCAGAAAAAGGAGTATTTTTTCCTCATTTCCCACATATATATATATATTTTACACACAGAAAAATATCACATTTAATGATTACAAAGTAAAGATTATTAAAAATATTATATTATATATATATATATATATATATACACACACAAACACACACACACACACACACACACACACACACATCTATATATATCTATATATTTTTATGTTTATATGTATATATTTGTTTTTTTATTAGATATTCAATCAGAAAAAGGAGTAAAAGATTATCACATTTTAATGACACAATATGTATTATTTGTTCCCTCATTTTCCATATATAAATGTATGTGGAACGGAATATATATTTATATATTTTTTTTTTCTTTTTCTTTTTTTAAACACAGAAAAAGGACAAAAATATATCACGTTTATTGATTACAAAGTAACTATTAAAATTATTTTTTAATTATATATATATATATATATATAATTATTTTTTTTTATTTTTTTTAGAAAAAAATCAGAAAAAGGAGGAAAATATTTCACATTCAATGATTACAAAGTAAAGATGATTACAATTATTTTTTAATTATAAGGATTTGTTTTTGGTATTTTTATTTTTTATTTTACTTTGAAATAACGTGCAATGATAAAAAGATCACAAAGAATACCAGGAAAGTCTAACAGTAGTAAATAAAATGGAGGCTTCAAGTTGACTAGTAAAAAAAAAAAAAGAGAGAGAGAGGGAGAGAGAGAGAGAGAGAGAGAACAATTTAAAAAATGTGTTTTCCACTGTTAATCAGTGACTCTGAGTTAATCTGGGTCTAAATGAGGCTTTAATTGTTCATTTGGCTCTGCTGACCTTTGCAAAGAGACAGCACTTGTTTCCCATCAACCCTTCCTCCCTCTCCATCTTAAAGAGAGCTGCTTCAACATTCATCCATCAACACTTGACACGGATGCACATCTTTGTGCTTTAAGGACCTACTGCCACCTATTGGACATCCTTGAGAACTGCCCCTGTAATGTCTTACCCCAAATCCACAGACAAGCACAATCATGTGACGTTCCTCACCCATGAGATAACCGATCAGGCTCCTGGCAGAACTACAATAACGTAAGTTTCCTCGCCAAGAGTTTCTCCCGCCCGTTCCTAATTGAAATCAGCAGTCTCAAATGCATGAGTGCATCTCAGCGTGATGACATCAGTAAATACTTTCGTGTGCACGAAGACTGGGTGATGCCAAACTGCACAAAAACACCCTGAAATGCAATGCTTTTCAGTGTGAAAACGTTCCTGCACACAGCATTTATCTTTCTAATTGCTACCATAAGGCTTGGGTTGCCTGCGGTTGTGCTCCTGTGAGATGTTTTTCTTCAAACACCTCCCACATGAAACAGAGTCTTTCAGTCGCGCAGGAGCGGCGCTAAAATCTTATAGTGTGGTGCTTGTATGGAGCGTTTCTTAAACGAACGGAGAGTTTCCAGGGCATTTTTGTAGTGAGAGTAACACCCGTGTCCCAGAAACTGCTAGTGGAAGTCTGCTAAATATAACTGTGCCACAGGGACGGGCTTCTGAAGAGCCGGGAGATTCAGGTTCAGACTGAGTACCTGAGCAGAACGTCAAGATGACAGAAAGAAAGGACAAATGCTGAATTTAGAACCACATACTACTCTTAATTTCTGCCATAAAAAGATATAGTAAATCAGGGCAGCCAATGTTTGAGTTTAGATTGGAGAGAGAATTATGGATGGGTGGGTGATTCGATTCATAAGCTTGCGATTCGATTCTCATTTTGATTCAATATTGATTCATTTGGCTAAATATCAGATACCAGTGGGGCCTACATGTTAATTTTTCTCATTGAAAAAACTAATCTCTCTCAACAGATGCTGTAAACATACAGATAAACCTGACAGATGGTATTATTAATAAAGGTTAAAATTAACAACTAATTTTTATACAATTCGGGTTTATAATAATGTTATACCTAATATTTTTAATGATATAAAACGAGTAAAAATATGTAATATAGCGCATATATTTAGCAAAATGCTCTTTGCTAGAGTTCGTTTTTCTTGCTAACATGCTTGATTGGCTTATATTGTTCACAAGTTGACGTCTTTCCACGTTTGAAACACTTACTGAACCATTACATGGGACATGATTCATTTCAGTAAGCTGTACTGTATCTTTCAACATAACTTCTGATGTTTATTTGGTGTTAAAACTAGTAATAAAGAGGAAGAGATGATCGGTTCACGAGCCGTTTGAACTGAGGCGCTACTACGGCGATCTGTCACGTGACTCGCGTCACACTGAACGGTATTTATTGCTTTATTTTTGTAATAAAATCGACAGAATGTGAAAGCTGAGACTGATTAATATCAAAAGTAGCCTAACCTGCTCTGTCTTGTCTGTCAGCGTGTTGTTGGTGTCCTCTTTTGTTGTAAAAAGCGTTCACGTCCTCATAGCGCTCATAATTACAACTTGTAAACTGGGAATTTTCGGAGATCTCCTACTTGTACCACGTGACCATCGCAGATTCATTTCAGCATTGATAATATTGCCATAAAAAGGCATAATTCAGTCTGAGGACGGCACATGGTGGAAATTTTGCTTCATCTTAGTGATTCGAGTCATTTGATTCCGTTCACCAAAAAGAGTCGTTCAGAGACATATTTACGCCAGAAGGTGGCGACAAACGCGCGTCTTTTATGTGTCACGAGCGAACAAGCCTTCTCCTTTATTAAAAGTAGCGTATCTACATAAAGACATACTATAACATAGATCTATTTTTCCTCCATTTTGTGAAATGCTGAGCAGGACTTTTATCAAGCTATAGCCTACCAAAAAAGACACTAATGATCCACAATACATTTCAGTGATTTCTTCGCCATTCAAATGTATTCAAAACAATATATATCACATTAACATACCTCTTATGAAAAGTATTAGTACCGTGGTTTAATGATGATATCAGATGGTAATACAACTCTGATAGTGCATGGTACTGAATTTTATGTAATATGGCATTTAAAAAACAATTGGTACCATATCCAATGGTATTTTCTTGTAATTACTGCATTTATATAGGCTTTTAAATGATAAAAAAAAAATGACATCACGATGTCCAAAACATGGTATTTCTATCTTACATTAGTACAAATGTGCTAGAAATCACAATCCAACACAGAATCCAAAATAAAGTACACTAAAAAAAACAAGTGTAGAAACAATGCATAAATAAATAAAATTATTTTTGTACATGTCCGAGTATATTCATTTTATTCGTATACTATTTAAATGACACTACAGAGTGTTTTCCACATTTTTATGGTAATACCATGGAACTTTTTGTAAGGGAAAATATTATACAAAATGCACACCCTTAAAATCTCAATTTAAAATGAACTTCTAAATGCACATTATATTAAGGAAAACGCAGATCCTCGGTGCAGTAAAGACAGCATGTGACGCATCAGGAGACATTCTCGTGTCAATACGTCAGCTGGGCGGACGGGCTTGTCTGGCTCAAAGTCAAGACGCACATATCTTATTGATTTTCCGGCGTCTCTCGGATACACTAAGTCAAGCGAGCGTCTGTCCTCTGCAGTAAAAGCTTCGGCCTGAGCACTGATGCATCATTACCGACTCTCTGACTCCAAAACACACACACACAACACAACACAAAAACCCACGCAACTGTCTGTGCAACTTAACGTTGATATAGAGTTCATCTTGCAAATAAAGTTCTGTGGTTTTAGCATAAAGTTATACCATGTATAAAGTTATAAAGTTATATAAAGTTATACCACTGTATATTATATATATATATATATATATATATATATATATACATACAGTCAAACCAAAAATTATTCAGACATTTTTTATATATTTTTACTAGTGGGTTCAGGACACTATAGTTAATTTATGTAAATGAGGATAGCAAAATAAAGTAAACGGTGACATATTATACCCAAAAATTCTTCATACAGTGGACTACCAGTAAAATTGATAAAATTTTGGAACCAAAAATTATTCATTGACCATGTTTTGCTTAAGTGTTATCTGACATAATTAAGATTATTTTTTCTGACACAGTTTAACTCTGAGATCTTGTCATATTTTATTACCATTTTTTTAAACTGTAGTGAATAAACTGAATTAATGAATGAAATGTTCAAGGTGTGTCTGAATAAATTTTGGTTTGACTGTATATGATGCATGTATATATAGCAAAAAAATAAATATATATATATATATATATATATATAATATATATATATTAGTGTACTATTATTTCTCAAACAATGCATCATTTTTTTCCAGTGATATTTCAGTATTATTTATATACTGTTATAGTATTTATTAATATTTTGAAATAGCTACATTTTCAGTTTTCATTTTAAATTTAGTAATGTGATTTTGTCATTTTTATTAGTTTTTGCTTTTAAAATATTTCTATTAGCTTTAATTAATTTTTATATTAGTTTTAGTAATGTTGTCATCATTTTTATTCATTTTTTTCACATATTTTTGTATAGTTTTAATTTATTTTTTATTTCTGTTGTAGTAATTTTTGTACTTCAACTACAGTTAATTGCCAAGGTCACATTTCAAGTTTTTCATAATATTTATTTTTCATTTTATTTTATGCTTTATTTCAATCTCCAAAAACTGTTTTTAATCATTTTAACTGCCGATTTTTTTTTTTTTTTATCATTTTAGTTTTAGTTAACAATAACAACACTGATTTGTTGATGATAAAATGTAAATACCATGTTTAAAAAAAAATTACCATGGTACCTTGGGTCAAAAATCAATGACATAGGTGCATTCACGGCATGTCATAATTACCGTAATTACGAGATTTTAAAGCGTTTGTGTCCTTGTAGAGCTCGTAATTACAACTTGTAAGCTGGGAATTTTCAAAGAGCTCTGACTTGTACCATGTGACCATTGCAGATTCATTTAGGCATTGATAGTGTTGCCATAGAAATGCATAATTCCAAAGACATGAACAGCTAATCTAGAAATTACAGTAATTACAGCATATGGATACTGTTATCAAAATACCATCTGATATCCTTTCTAAACCTTAGTTCCACCAGTCCGTGACTCAAGGTCGACATCATCCTGAGGATTCGAGCGTGATATTGTCTGAAAGACGATCCTAAGACCAGGGCTTGTGAGCGAGCTAACGGCTAACAGTGTCAGCATCGCTCCCATACTGCTGAGGTCAAAGCTGGCGCTAGCATGTACACAGAGCTGCGCTAGTCCTGTCTGCAGAGCTTTTTATAGCACTGGCACACACCCAGAGGCTGCTGGGACAAACCGCATTAAAGCACAAGATCTGGCCTGAAACCTACAGAGGTAGCGTTTCAGATCATCTAAATTGCTTATTTAAGTATTGCATCGTTAGCTCTGCAATATGCTAAGGCTAAATCTATTCAATCTTTGCACTTAAAAGCTTCCATTTCAGTTCAGATGTTCCCTCAGAAGGCAGCTCACTAGGTTTTAAAACAATATCATAATCAAGTCATCATAATCATAAGCTTTCTGATGCACTGCGTCCTCTCTTCCTCTGAAAGACCATTACGCTCTATTTCTCCCTCCATTTCTCTCCACTGATTCAATTAGCTGGTAAACAACAGTATGAGGATCTTATATCAAATTGCTTCGACGTTACGCTGATAAACAATCTGCACAAACTGCTGAGTCAGATCAAACGCACTTGTTTTTGCCATGGACTGACTGTCAGCTCTGCTTAAAAGCGGATTGGCTGTAACAGGTCACATGACTTACATGCTAAAAATCACAGAAAGTTTGGGGTCTGGGAGATTGTTTTTTATGTTTATGAAAGAAGCCTCTTCTGCTTACCAAGACTGTATTTCTTTGATCAAAAATACGGTAAAAATTGTGAAATATTTTTACAATTTAAAACAGCTGTTTTCTATGTGAATATATTGTAAAATGTAATTTATTCCTGTGATCAAATCTGAATTTTCTGCCCACTAAGGCTGCATTAAATTGTTTAAAAATACAGTAAAAATTGTGAAATATTTGTACAATTTAAAACTACTGTTTTCTATGTGAATATAAAGTAAATTGTAATTTATTCCTGTGATCAAAGCTGAATTTTCAGCATCATTACTCCAGTCTTCAGTGTCACATGATCCTTCAGAAATCATTCTAATATGCTGATTTGATTCTCAAGAAACATTTATGATTATTATCAATGTTGAAAACAGATTTTTTTCAGGATTCTTTGATGAATAGAAAGTTCAAAAGTACAGCATTTATTTGAAATATAATCTTCTGTAGCATTATAAATGTCTTTACTGTCACTTTTGATCAATTTTATGCATCCTTTTATGAATAAAAGTATTGATTTTTATTCAAAAATAAGCTTTGGCATTTTTCTGAGGCATCTCAAGGTCATTTCCTGATCAAACTGCTTCTAAGAAGATGCCTATAATGGATTAGTTTTGTATACATATTTAGAAAAGCTTTAAAAGCTTTTCAAGAACCCGGCCCTGAGATTCATATCCCTGATCGATCCCGTGTTAAAATGGACGCATGAGTGCCGATCAGCAGTGAAGTCATTAGGACACAATCATGACGGCCTCCATTTACCCTGCCAGTGTTTCCGCCCACCCTATCATCTGCAGGAAATGAACGCTGGGATACGGATAACACTCATGAATGCCCTCTGTTTCCTTCTCTCTCCCCATGAGGTGGAAACAGTCAAACAGTCAAAACACAGTAAAGCAGCCATTATGAATCCGGAAACTTCATCTCCGGCCAAAGTATGTCATGCAGATGGTTCTCAGGGCAGAACGACCCCTGCTCGGCCAACCGAGAGAGATTTCATGATCGCGGCGCGGCCGTGACGGATCAGGCCTTCGACGTGTTATGACAGCCTTGTGTTTTTGCGTCTCGACTCGAGCCAAGAGTCATGGTGGGAGATGCATAAAAGCTCGAGCTGAAGGCATTCTCATCTCATCTGACACACTGAGACTGAAGCCGAGGCATGTGACCTCCAGCAGGGGGCGGTGTTGCATGAAAACAAAGACTGGCCTTTAGCTAATGAATGTGTTTTTCATAGAGGCAGCAGCAGACCGGATCTCCAGGGATTTACAGTGAACGCTGTGTGACCCAGATGTCAACTGTAAAAGCTTGAAACGCATCGGTGTGGATTTACTATCACGGTAAGATTCAGCACGTGTGTTGGAGTTTGACAGGGTGACGCTCACAAAGACATGTCCAGATCACATTTATACCTCATAATTTCAGGATCTTAACCCTTAAGATTGTTTGGGATTGTGAGATTGTTTTTATTTAACTCTTGAAAAAAGCGCAACCCTAACCCTAACTCAAACTAAATATAAAGGCCCTGAAGCGGGTGGAAACGTCAGTGCTTTAAAAGAAATAAAGTTTCTATTTATGTTTGTAGAGTGAGCGTTGCACTTTTTTCTAGAGCGGAAATTGATTTTTTGAGTTGAGCTTCCTCCACAGATGGTTGAGCACTTACTTTTCAATTTTGGTTAAATTTTTATTTCCATTAAAATAAAATAAAATAATAAAAATAATATATAAAATATTAAATATTAAATATAAAAAAATTAATTAAAATACTATATAAAATACAATATTAAATAAAAAATATGATATATAAAATATTAAATATAACAAGTAAAATTCAATTAAAACTAATATATAAAATACAATATTAAATATAAAAGATTAAATTAAAATACTATATAAAATATTAAATATAACAGTAAAATTCAATTAAAACTAATACAATATTAAATATAAAAAATAAAATTAAAACACTATATAAAATGCAATATTAAATAAAAAAAATAATATTAAATATTAAATAAATAAAATTAAAATACTATATAAAATACAATATTAAATATAAAAAACATATTTATAAATATAAATAAAATTAAATTAAAATTAAAAAATACAAAACATAATATTAAATATAACAAATAAATAAAATAAAATCAATATAAATTACATTGAGCACTACAAATGCTACCATGATGTATACTTTGTGTACTATGTATAATTTGCATTACAGTCAGAATTTAGGGTGAAAAATTTGCTTAATTGTGTTTAAAATAATGCAATGCACAATAAAATATATTAATGCATTACATTTACACCCCAAATTAAAAGAAAAAAATATTTCTGCATTTTTTAAGGACCTTAACCTTTACGATTTTTTTGGTATTGTGAGATTATTTTTATTTAACTCTAGAAAAAAAGTGCAACCCTAACCCTAACTCAAACTAAATATAAAGGCCCTAAAGCGGGTCGAAATGTGGAAAAGTTTTTTCTTAGTTGAGCTTCCTCTACAGTTGGTTGAGCACTTGCTTTTCAATTTTGGTTTAATTTTTATTTCCATTAAAAAAAATAATAAAATAAAAAATATTAAATATAAAAAAATTAAATAAAAAATAATATATAAAACAAACAAAATAATATAACAAATAAAATTAAATTAAAATAACATAAAATACAATATTAAGTATAAAATCAAAATAGATTCCATTGAATACTACAAATGCTACCACAATGTATACTTTCTGTACTATGTATAATTCGCATTAGTGTTTATGCACAATAAAATATATCAATACACAAAAATAATAATGCACAACGAAATGGTTCTTAATGCAAAATAATAAAGCAAAATATAATTTCCTATTTTTTGTCTTTGACTTTGGTCTGAACTATAAGCCATACATGTTTCCCTTCTTTTCTTCACACATTTCTAAGCGCTGATGTGTGGAATCACCATGGCACCCAGCGTCCTCGGAAACCCCAGTGTTTCCAAATGAGTGAAAGAGCCTCATTGTGTGGAAAGCCATCAAACTCCGGCACAATACGTCTTTTTCTCATTGTCACATAAAGCTGTCTGGACCCTGTTAATGTGTTTCTCTGTATAAGATAGAGTACGCCGCTCTCCAGAAACACACCAGTTTCATAACAGCTCCATTCCTGTGAGTTCATCCTCGCTGAACGTGAATACTTCAAATCCACATACATTATTTACTATAGGAGGAGGGAAATGCTTTCATAGAATACTTATTGATCCTACAGATATTTTCCATTTTACAGTTTTGTGCCATCATGTCCATAAAACATTAACATGGTACAATGTCCATAAAGCCATGAAAAAACAATTTTTTTGTTAGTCAGTCAATAGTTTCCACCAAAATACCTTATTTACCACAGTGAGATGACTGCAAATGAATCAAATTACTGTAAATGAATCACCCGTTTAAACAGAGTAAGTCATTTTAATATTTGATTATAGTGGTGTTTTACCACACATTTACCACAATTTTACTGAAGTAAATATTGTATTTTGACAGAAACTATTGAGCATTAACCAACAACAACAGCAAAAAAGTACTACAGCGGTACCATGGTACAGTGATGTTTCAGATGGTAATACTATGGTACTTTAAAATACACCGTGGTACTTGTAAGATTACCACAGTACATGTCCAAAATAGCATGGTACTTTTTTGTAAGTGTATTTTGGAGTGCCATGTAAAAAAGTAAACATTCAGTACCATGGTAAAGTATCATGTTACTATATGATACCATAATTAATTAGTACTTGCAAAAAAATATGAATAGCAATAAAAATATATCAATATTAAATACATATATACATAAATATATAAAATCAGTGCTGTCAAATTGATTATTCGCGATTAATTGATTAATCACATCTAACATAAATATATCAATATTAAATACATGCATATATAATTAGTGCTGTCAAATCGATTAATCGCATCTAATAAATATATCAATATTAAATACATGCATATATAATTAGTGCTGTCAAATCGATTAATCGCATCTAATAAATATATCAATATTAAATACATGCATATATAATTAGTGCTGTCAAATCGATTAATCACGATTAATCACATCTAGCATAAATATCAATATTAAATACATGCATATGTAATTAGTGCTGTCAAATCGATTTATCGCATCTAGCATAAATATATCAATATTAAATACATGCATATATAATTAGTGCTGCCAATTCGACTAATCGCGATTAATCACATCTAACATAAATATCAATATTAAATACATGCATATATAATTAGTGCTGTCAATTCGACTAATCGCGATTAATCGCATCTAGCATAAATATCAATATTAAATACATGCATATATAATTTGTGCTGTCAATTCGACTAATCGCGATTAATCGCATCTAGCATAAATATATAAATATTAAATACATGCATATATAATTAGTGCTGTCAATTCGACTAATCGCATCCAACAAAACTTTGTAAATGTGTATATATATTTATACACACAAATATTTACAAACTGATACAAATACATCAATTTAAATTATTAAAATATTACTACTGTATATCTAATGATATATAGTTTTATTAATATTGTTTTTTTTTTAAAAATTGAAAAAAATCCAGAATACATGCATATATAATTAGTGCTGTCAAATCGATTATTTGCGATTAAACAGATTAAAATATAACAAAAAGTACAAACAGCAGCAAACTGAAAACTAATATATATATATATATATATATATATATATATATATATATGCATATTTTTGTAAGTACATATATATACATACACAAATAAAAAACAAAAGATAAGGAAAAGATGTGTTTGAAAAAGATCACATTAATTTAAGATTTTATATCAATTTGAGTTTTACGTTTTCAGAAGGAAATATTACTGAGCAATAGCAGTAGTGATGATGCCTTTTCAGAAAGCACTAATAATTATAGTAACTATGGAATTCTGGCAGAAACTATGGTTGCCATGGTAATATTTGTGAGGGAGAGAGCCGTAGGATTGTGCGTGGGACAGGACTGCTGCTCGGGTTCACAATGGGTTGCCTAGGTTACTCTGACACTACACTGCCCCGCTGATGGAGGAGTGGGCCGAATCCTTCATTCTGCTGAACCCCTCCACCTCAGCGCAGCCCACGCACACACACGTCTGCAAACACCCACACACACATGCTGCAGCATCACTGCAGAACACAGCAGGAGCCAAACGCTCCTCTCCACCAGATCTCTCTCAAACGGCCAACCGCTCGCTATGTGTGGCATGCAGCCTGGATCTCTTAAAGCTGAAATATCTCTCCTCCTGTAGTGCGACACCTCGTTCAGCGGCCGGCTGCGATAGTTTGGGTGTGTTTGGACGCATAACTGGACTCGTACGGATGGAATGCAGCTGGTCAAACCTTTCCAAAACAATCAGGCACTGAGACCTGAAGACTGTGAGGACGCGTGAGCAACTTCATACTGTAGTGAAATCTGCAGTGCTGCTTCTGTAGATTGTAGGGTTGCTAAGAAACTACGTGGCCAAAGCTGAACGGAAAGCGCCGGCAGCGAATAAGAAGCGCCATCTGGTTCTGCCGCCTGTGTCAGAAGATTCTAGATATCAAACATTGAAGAAACTGGGTCTGGACATCATCCAGAACCACAAAACAGGACATGACACCAAAATATCAATAATCCATATTAATTCCACTGACATTCTACAAGATGCTATATTTGATCATTCTCAATACCAATTCTGATACTCCGGCAAAAACTGATAAAGATAATAATAATAATAATAATTATATATATATATAATTTTTTTTTTTTCAAATTTAAGTTGTATAAATTTACATTTATTACTTTTATACTTCTTTAAAATTTCTAACATTATTAAAAATTATAAATATTAAAAAAATTATAAAAAATTATAATATACAATTAAAATATTATTTATGTATAATTTTACAATAATAAAATTATTGATATTTTTTATATTGATATAAATACATCAATGTTGATTATCAATAAAATATTATTACTGTATTTTATATATTTTTTATATATTTTATTATATATCTAATATATTATATTATATATTTAATATATTCAATTAAACATTTTACTATTTTATATATATATATATATAAAAAAAATTATTTAATATATATATATATATAGATTTTAAATTATATATATAATTTTATATTCTGTATATATATATATATATATTTAATTTATATAATATAATTTGTATTAATATATTTAAAATTTGAAATTATTAAATTTTAAAAATTGAAAAATGTATTTTTTGTATAAATGTAGAATTAAATGTAAATTTGTACAACTTAAATTATTAAATTATATAACAAAAAAAACAGCAAACTGAAAATGTATACACTAAAACATAACTGTAAAAATTTAAGACTGAAAAATTTCCACTGAAACAGTAATATACCATAAAAACAATGCATTCTGGGTAATATTATTTGTCGTTTTAGCCTATAGGCCTCTTTTCTTAAAATGACAAATAATACTCAGAATGCATTATTTTTATGATATATTACTGTTTCAATGGAAAACTTTATTTTACTGTGTAAATTTGTTTAGATTTTTTAGTCATTTTTTAGAGTGTAGTGCTTTTTTTACAACAGAAATTGTTTCTATCTAGGTACTATACTATAAAAATGTTTAATTTTGTGAAGAAATGGCAGTACTTTGACCATGAGGTGCCAGTTAAACATGAGAGCCGTAAACGTGGCACTTAGCTGACGCTGAACCGAAGCTAAACCGTGTATGATTGCATTATGAAGAACTCGAGCCATCAGAGGCATTACAGGCCGCAGATTAAAGCCATTACCTCAACAGGTTCCTCCATAAATACATCTCACACGTACAAAATAACCTCCATTAGCTGAACGTGTGACGTCAGAGCATGGAATATGAAATGGAATTCTGCCAACTGTAAAAAAAAAAAAAGACTGTGGGCATATTATGGGCAAGGTGCTTGTAGCCGTTCCCTTATTATGCCCAGAGACGTTCCCACACAGATGCCATCACTGATGACCGATGACTTAATGGCAGAAATAAACTCAAGCGTTGTCCTTGTGGGATATCTCAAGCACAGGCCTCCGTCTTCCCAGCTGGAAATGGAGGAAAATAAGGACGCGTCCCTGAAGTTCAAGAGGGAAGCTGGGCATTTTAGCAAGGGTTACTAAGTTCCCATGACTGACATGCCGGGCTGGACTGTTCCCACTTCTGGGAAAACATTTGTGTGTGCAGATCTGAATCTAACAAAGAGGTTTAGAAGAATAAAAACTATTTATTTTCACATGTTTGCATTAAAAAGAAAGACATTTTAAAATGTGCATGGTATAGAAAAAAAAATTCCCCTTGTTCTAGAAAATAAACTTTGACAATATTAAAGTTACAAAAGTTACAATCTGCACATATATCAAGAGATGTATTAAATTATAATAAATTACAAATTATAAGAAATTAAATTTTCCACATTTTAATACCCCAAAAATTCTAATTGGTGTCAAACTAGATAACTTAAAATAGGTGTGGGTGTGTGTGTAATATATATTATATATATATACACACACACACACACACACACACACACACACACACATACATACATACACAGACACACAAACACATTTATATATATATTTATTTATTTATTAATTAAAATCTATAGGACTGTATCAGATTATAAGTATATATATATATATAAAATTTACAATAATATTTTACTGATATCATTGTTAAAATATTATATATATAAATATAAATTACATTAATAAATAATATTTAATTGATATTTATATATTGATATAAATACATTAATGTTGATTATCAATAAAATATTATTGCTGTATTTTATATATTTAATATTTTATTATATATGATATATTTTGTTATATATTTAATATATTATACACTACATTTAATATATTAAATTAAATATTTTAATGTTATAGATATTATTTTTTATATATATATATATATATATATATATTTTTTAATTATATATATATATATATATTATAATTTTATATACTGTATATATATATATATATTTGTTTATTTAATATATAATATTTTAATTATATATCATTTTTATTTTATATTATTTTTATTGTTAATATTTTTAATGTAAAATGACAGAAATTTGTTATTTTTATAAATCAATAGAACTTTATCATATATATCTATAGATATTACATTATAAGCATAAGAAAAGTAGAAATTATTCATATTTATTTATATGTATTTATATGTTTATTTATGTATTAAAATCTATAGAAATGTATCACATTTTAACCATAAGAAAAGTAGAAAACTCAAATCCGTATACATTTTGAAATGCAGCCAGTCATTTGTTGTTCTTTTCACACCACCAGTCCAATAAAGATGCCCGTGTAATTAATAAAACATAAATGATTGTAATTAAAAAGCTCAACAGTCCTGATGGCCGCAGCTGCTTGTGTTTCACGTTGACAAATTCGTTTGCGGCTTTGCCAGAGTTGTGTTTACAGAGGCAGCGGTCCAAAAGATCTTGTTATTATGTATTGTTTAGTTCTTCTCGAGATGGACGACAACCATGTGAACGCGTGCAGCTAGCATGAAATATGGCTAACAGATGTGAGCCGTCGGGTCTCAGAAACATGTGGAAAGTGAAGAAATCCCCCCGCGCTTGATCCAGGCCGTAAGATAACCTTGAGTTGCACAATTTACAGTCACGCCGCTGTTAAACAGATACAGAGGAAGAATTGAGCTTCACACTCATTTATAGCTCTATACTCATACTCATTAGTGTCTGCTGTTGTATATTGATTAATTAGCGTTAATTAGTCCGTGTTTTCATGACACACAGGGACGAGCGATCCAATGGCCCGTCTGTCTTTTGTTAGATCTCTGGAGATGTCATTAGCTCAGAATGTCACACTGGCCAGAGAATGAGCTCCATTATGACATCACTTCCTGGGGCCCAGAGACTCTGGAAAGTGTTTGCAAAGAGACGCTCTTGCCAGAAGAGCAGTTCATTGTGACTTCGATCTAAACCAGAGACCAAAGTTTCCCGTCAAACAGTGCTATGAATTGAGATGTTATGCAGCAAATCTCACCAAAGCCTTCAAGAACATGTCCAGGTCCCCCAAAATATAAGAAAGAAACTATATTTTGCATATATATAAAATGAAATAAAATTATAAGACAATAATAAAAGTAAATATAATTTTATATACTAAATATATTTATTTATTTACTTATTTTCATAAAAAGTTCATAACAAAAGTTTGGAATAATTAATATTTTTTAAATATTTTTGAAAGAGGTCTCTTCTGTTCAACAATGTGGCATTTATTTGTCAAAACATTATTACAATATAAAGTAAGCGTTTTCTATTTGAATATATTTTCAAATGTAATTTATTCCTGTCATGGCAAAATATTTCAAGAACACGTCTAGGTCATATTTCATGCCAAATTTAAAAGAAAGAAATCATATTTTGCATATATTTATATAAATTGCACATATATCAAAAGAAATTTAAAAAATAAAATAAATTATATACTAAATATATATTTATTTTTCTTATTTTCTAAATTTTATTAAAATGTTTTTTATTTTTTAATTTATACATTTTTAATGATTTTTATATTTACATCTATCTTTCTACCGCATACATTTATATAACTTGCACATATATCAAAAGAAATAAAATTATAAGAAATAAATAAAAATAAAAATAATTTATATATAGTTATTTTCTTATTTTCTAATATTTTTATTTATTTTTATATTTATAAATTTTAATCATTTTTGTATTTACAATTATCTATCTATCTATATAAATTGCACATATATCAAAATAAAGAAAATTATAAGGAATTTAAAATATATATATTTAGATATTAAATATATTTAGTTATTTATTTTGTTATTTTCTATTTTTTATTAAAATGTTTTTTTAAAAATAAATTTAACGATTTTTATATTTACATTAATCTATCTATATAAATTGCACAAATATCAAAAATAATAATAATTATAAGTCATGTTTAAAAAATAAAAAATATTTATATATTAAATATATTTAGTTATTTATTTTATTTTATTTTTATTTTATTTTTTTTATACATTTTTAATGATTTTTATATTAACATCTATCTATCTATCCATCCATCCATCCATCTTTACAGCAAAGATAATTTGGGAGTGCTGAATTGTGATAAATATAAAGATTTATTCCTTATGATTTTGGGGTAAAATATGACCTAGACATGTTCTTGACAGGTTTCAAGAAGATTCCTTCTACAGACGTCAGGATTTTTGTGAAGCAGATTCATGTGAAGTCCAGCTCTGGAATGTGGTGTGATCACAGCCACTTCAGCTCTATATCAGTGCTGCTGAACCTCATTGGTCCGTGTGAAGTGTGGGAATATTCCAGCTCTCTCTGAACCCTGTTATCAATCGGGAGTGTCGCTGATAATCGGTGATGAATGTGATACAGAAGACGAGCCACTCGCAAACATTCCTACAGCTGGCTTTCAGGTATGTTTAAAGACCTCCGTCAAATCAAACTTCACGGTTTTGTAGCTTTCAATTCATGCGTGAAGTATTAAAAGGACTATATATGTAAGAACGTTCATGTATTAATCGCTTTTTTATTGCCAATATATGAACAGCTTTTACTTTAAAAAAAACGAGACCTTCCCCGACTTCCTAGGTTGTCTATGAAAGTCTGTAGACTGAGTTTTATGTGAATGACTCGGGTCGTTTTTGCCGGGAAAATCAAAAGGAAGTGACGGTTACGCCCAACGTTCAAAATAATGCCGAAAGAGCCATTCTGTACTGTAATGTCAGTGTATCATGCAAAGAAAAGGGATTAATTCAAACTATAGTCTCACATAGTCAGATCTAATATAGTCTATAGTCTTAAATATACTTTATAATCAAATTATAATAACAGTGTGATTTTCATTACCTCATCTGTCGACATGATGCCGGTGAATCTCAGAGCTGGTTCAAACATATCCACATCGCTATGATCAGATGATTTCTCACCGCTGCCATTTTTGTTGTGTTTATTTTGTTTTTTAGAGGAAAGCGCGCGAATATTTACATATTCATCTAACCGTCGCTCTCAGTAGTGTGGACGCCGTCAGGATGTTCGTTAAAAGTATATCGCGGCAAAGGTATTTACAACTTCTTTTTATTTCTAAGCAAAGAACGGAAAAGAACTTCGCCGTGAGTATCTCGCGGCCTTGAATCACGTTCAGTCTCTTGTACGTTACGTGTGCACGAGGCACGAGCACGAGCAGAAAGTTACTGCTGCAGTTCACTTAACGTCCAGAGGTGTCGCTAAAAACAAGGGTTTCTGAATTCTACATTTGTTAGTATACTAAAAAACGTCAAAATTAACTTCTAGCAGATCAACATTTAGAATACTACACGATTCTATTGGCAAAAGCATCTTTCTCCATTGATGTATAACATTTTTGATATCAGGGGATATGAAATATTTTTTAATAAACTTTCTACAGGTATTTCAGACCTCCTTGTTTTTTCTAATATGTCAACAAAGGAAAGATTTCATGGGCCTTTTAACGACTGCAACCTTCAGCACATCTTAAAAAGCTGATCTCTGCCAAACCAACTAAAACTCATAAAGACAAACCAAGTGATTTTAAAAGCAGCAGATTTGTGCTTCGACATGCCGAATCCTGGATCACGCTGCTCTCGTTAACTTGACTTTTCCAAACACACACACACACACACACACATATTTCGTAGAGGGCAAAGACATTATAAGATTAACACCATTCTCGAGTTCTACATCTTCACTGGAACGAACAATTAAAGGCAAACGTCTAAACATTTATAGTAAGAGTGTCACAGGAAAGTGCCAGATGTTTATATTATATACTAAAGCGCTTCCCTCCGCGACACGGAGAAGTGCTTGATTAAATATCTATAAAAACATATTCATATGCTGGGAATATAGCTCAAAATAACCATTTTTTCAGCTGAACCATCAGCATTAACAATGTTTATGAGATGAACCATCATTTCAAGCCAACAGCCTTGTTCCCATTCAGTGTGTTTAATACATTCAGTGTGTTTAATAAAGCAAAATGCAGTAGAAATCCAGTTAGAAGTAATCAAGGAATGTTTCCCGACCGTTTTACACTAAATCAACACAAGATTTTTGAATGATGACGCATTAATTCATGTTTGAAGCAGTTTATTAAAATGGACAGCTTGAAATAATTTGCGACTGAAGTTTAAATCAGAGACGCTATTAAAACTTCTCAATGCTCTCAAAACTCGCAAAACGGAAGCTTGTTTCCGCCACTAAATAAAAAAAATTCTGACTTTATAACTCGCAATTCCGATTTTATAACATGTAATTCCGACTTTATAACTCGTAATTCCAACTTTATAACTCGCAATTCTGACTTTATAACTCGCAATTCTGACTTTGTATCTCGCAATTCTGACTTTGTATCTCGCAATTCTGACTTTATAACTCGCAATTCTGACTTTATAACTCAAAATTCCGACTTTATAACTCAAAATTCTGATTTTATAACTTGCAATTCTGACTTTATAACATGTAATTCCAACTTTATAACTCACAATTCCAACTTTATAACATGTAATTCTGACTTTGTATCTCGCAATTCTGACTTTATAACTCGCAATTCCGACTTTATAATTCTCAATTCTGATTTTATAACTTGCAATTCTGACTTTATAACATGTAATTCTGACTTTATAACTCGCAATTGCATATTATAAAATCAGAATTGCAAGATATAAACTCACAATTCTGAGAAAAAAGCCAGAATTGCAAGATGAAAAGTCCGATCTAATAAAAACTGATCTAATAACATGGTTTTGGAAACTTTATGGCCAAATAAAAAGTTAATAAAAGGCATATTCACACACTGTAAATAAATTGTGTTTCTTTTTTGCATTGGCTTCTTTGAGTTTTACTTACTGCCCAAAAGTTGTGATAACAGTTTTGTTTTTTGCAAATTGAAATACACTGGACAAATCAATTGGATAAACACAGTAAATGAAATTTATAAAAAAACTTTTTTTTTTTTTTTTTTTTTTTAACAGTGCAATGTTGATTACTCTTATATAACTTGCTCTATACGCTCATTCTCTTGGCAGATGCCGCAGTCTCTCTACTCTGAAGTGTCTCCACATCCACCCCGTCGTCTCACCACACCCTGGGCTTTGGCAGGGAGACAGCGGGAATTGAACACATCCCGTTTAGACGGGGCCCGTGTGTGCTGAAAAACACACATGGCTTTGTGGGAAGGTCTGGATGTCATTAAACTCCTACGACTCCCAAGACTGTTTGTTTCTCGCTCTGTATCTCACACACATGCAGTGCTTACTATGTCTCTCTCTCTCCCTCTAAATCAGTATTTCTGAACGCAGAGTCCAGCTAGATACATAATTACATATCCACTAACCATTCAGAAACATCTACAAGTTGTAAGTTCTTCCTGAGTCTCTCCATCAGTGTCGACTCCGGTTTGAACAATGTAAGGCTGAACACCGTCGTCATTTTGGCTGCGTGAGATTCTCCAGCTTTGTTGTTGTTGAGCAACCGAAGCGTGAGCTGTTAAAGCTCCGCCCTCTTCTGGAAAGGGGGCGGGAGCAGCAGCTCATTTGCATTTAAAGGTACACACACAAAAACAGCGTGTTTTTGCTCACACCCAAATAGGGGCAAATTTGACAAGCTATAATAAATGATCTGTGGGGTATTTTGAGCTGAAACTTCACAGACACATTCTGGGGACACCAGAGACACATATTACATCTTGTGAAAGGGGCATTATAGGTCCCCTTTAATGTGTACCTTTTCGTTTTGGAATTTTCTCTGTGAACGCACTATTTATACTTAAAATCTACAGGTGAATCTGATCAAAAAAAAAAATCAAACACCTTGGCAAATCTGAGCACTGACTACAGACATCAGTCTATTTACCAACAACTGTAACTCACTATCCTGTTGATTTTTAAAAAATTAAATAAATAAATCAGAGCAACAAACGAAACAATCATCCAAGGAAATGTAGAGGATGCTTTAATCACCAGCAGCCCAAACTCACGAGAGACTCGCTGAACACAACACGCACGACCACTTCCTGTTTCAGTCATGCACGGGGACTATGGGAAAATCATGAGATAAATGGAGCGAGGCCAGCGAGTGTCCGTTTCAGATGACCTCATCTTTTCCGAAAGCTCGTCTCATACGCCCGTTCGGACAGATGTGAGGATCTCAAGCTTGAACTCACTGTCAGGATATTCTGCTGTGATACTCAAGTTTGACACCGCTGTGAAAATACAAGTCACACAACGACCCGCAGAGAAGACGCATTAATGAGAAAAACACCAGAGAAAGTGAGATGAAGAGCGAGAGAGAGAGAGAAATCGGTGTTACAGATTAGCATGTGACCTTGAAAGCCGCCCTCTAATGCTCTGGATTCGTGCTTGCGGTGTCTGTTCCTTTACATCTAATTTTGAGGGATAAAAACCTCCAAACGGAGGCAGATGGCAACTTGTGTGTGCTTTTAATTGCTTTGCATTTTACAGCGACAGATCGTCCTTTAGAAATGAACAAGAACTGTGTATTTGTTAACATTCACAAGATCAGCGTCTGAATGCACAGAGAACAGCACTAGTTAATGGATTTCCAGACATTTCTGATATTTATGCATTCATGCATCTTTTCAGTGGAAATGTCATGATGTTTCTGCACATCTGTGCTGGAATAAAAATGAGTGAATCTCTGTAATATCTCAATTATTTCTTCTGCTTAAATTCTTCTCTGTTTATTGTTTGTCCTGATAAAAAGGTAAGATCTCAATACAAACTCACAAATTGTCCCAAAACCAAATGATATGAGCTGATATTCAACATAAACTTTATTGTTCTGTACTTTTATTGTATGTTAACAAAAAAAAAAATCACATAAAACAATAAAATGTTAATATAACATTGGAAAATATATAAATTTACATAAGTACTATAAATATAAAAAATCTCTCTGAAATAAAAAAAATTATTGTTAAATTATCCCAAAACCAAATGAATTTTACTGCAATTTTAACGCTTTATAGTTTTACTGCATGTCAACAAAAAAAAATAAAACCTAAATAAATTGATAATTAATAAATAAACAATATTTGAGAATATATTCATATAGATAAGAAATATAAGTGTTATTAAAAAATAAAATATATAAAATGTAATTTAATGAAAATAAAGTTTTTGCACATTTTTGCTGGAATCAAATTCTTTAATCTCAATTATTTAATGATTAATTTCTTCTGTTTATTATTACTCCTGAGAAAAAAAGGCAAAATATCAAAACATTTCTTGCTAAATTGTCCCAAAACTGAATGAATTTTACTGCAATTTTATCGCTTTATAGTTTTGCTGTATGCCAGCAAACAATAAAACATAAATAAAATGATAATTAATAAATAAACAATATTTGAGAATATATTCATATACATAAGAAATGTGTTATTAAAAAATAAAATATATATATATAAAATAAAATTTAATAAAAATGTTTTTGAACATCTGTGCTGAAATCAGAAATTCTTTAATATCTCAATTATTTCTTCTAGATGCAATTTAATAATGATTAAAATCTTCTGTTTATTATTTCTCCTGAGAAAAAAAAAGGCAAAAACTCAAATATTTCTTGTTAAATTATCCAAAAACCAAATTAATTTTATTGCAATTATCCCTCTATTTTTACTGTATGTCAGCAAAAAATAAAACAAATAAAATCATTAATAAATAAACAATATTTGAGAATATATTCATATACATAAGAAATATAAGCGTTATTAAAAAATAAAATATATAAAATCAACTTTAGTCATGATGTTTCTGCACATCTGTGCTGGAGATGAGATCACGATCACCCCAGCGCCTGACGTGTCGGTCGGGTTCAGCCAGCAGAGAGCGGCCGCCCAGGGACGAGCTGCAATGTGTGCTGGGATTGAGCCAGCAGTGAGAGAACGGGGTGGAGGGAGGAGAGAGAAGTGGAATCACAAATGGATTACACGCCTTTAGTGTCTGTGAGACGGCCTGCAGACAGCTGCGTTCGGTCTGCTGCGTCTCTCAGTCAGTTTATCGCTGCTTTTTATGATAAGAAATCTCTGAATGGTCACAGATGTCACAGGACTTTTGAGGAACACCACGAAAAAAACTCCTAATCACAACATTGATAACTTGGGTTTGAATCAGTAACACTGTAACGTTCCATTTGTTAAAGTTTAATGTTGTTTATATGTATTTGTGGTGTTTTTAATATGCTTTAAGACAAACCATGTGCAAATTCATCAGTCGACACCATTGCTTCCGGAAACGAACACGTCACAATATTCCTTATTTAAATAATTCATATGCAGAATAAAGGGGCGGGGCCTGGTTGAGTTAGTTAGTAGTGTGTTGAAACTGGCGGTTATGGTAAGGGGCGGGACATTTCCCAAACACCAATCACAACACACTGCTCCAGCCGACCAATCAGAGCACATTGTGCTTTTCAGAAGGAGGGGCTTCATAGAGACAGGAAGTAAACAGAGCGTTACTGACAGACTGAGAAGAGAGGAGCTGAACAATGGAGAATATGAGAAAAATAATCAACCTGTTCTAGTAGAGCACAAAAAACAAGGGAATAATATGTCCCATCATTATTGACTAGCCTAATTCACTAACAGCTCTATGCCAGTCGCAGCTAAATTAAGAACACCCTCTTCTTAGTTTCACCCTCTTCACTCCAGCCGCTCTTTATCCCTCAGAAGCTCCAGGCTCAGGTTTGGGATTTGAATAAGGTGCAGGTCAGGGTCGTGACCCACAACAGCACAGCTGTTCAACCTTGAGCATGAACGTGAGGCCGGCTGGGAGAACGGATCATGGAAAAAACAGTGGACTGATCAATAACTGGACGCTCGCCTGGAATGTGCAGCTGGAAACTGCCAGAGACAAATCAGCACAGAAAAATCATCGCAAAGAAACGGACGTGTTTCATATAGCGCAGAGCTGAGAGGTTTTGATTATTAGCATTTGTAAAAATCATTAATCAGGGTTCTAACTGCTTGATGAATGAATGACAATTACTTGTTTTTGAATGCTAAATCCTGATTTTGATGATTCAAAAGATTTTTTAATGTTTTTGAAAGAGTCTCTTCTGCTCACCAAGGCTGATTTTATTTGATCAAAAATACAGTAAAAATAGTGAAATATTTTTACAATGTAAAACAGCTGTTTTCTATGTGAATATATAGTAAAGTGTAATTTATTCCTGCGATCAAAGCTGAATTTTCAGCATCATTACTCCAGTCTTCAGTGTCACATGATCCTTCAGAAATCATTCTGATATGATGATTTGATTCTCAAGAAACATTTATGATTATTATCAATGTTGAAAACAGCTTTTCAGAATTCTTTGATGAATAGAAAGTTCAAAAGAACAGCATTTATCTAAAATAGAAATCTTCTGAAAGAGTACAAAATCTCTGGATCAAAACACAGGAGAAGAAGCAGCAGAAACAAGCGATAGAAGCATTGCTGACGCACATGTCAAATAACGCGATTCGACAGCATTTAAACTGCCTAACGTTACTGAATGAAGTGTTGAACCCATGAAGAGGAAACGACTGTGAAGCTTTGATGGACTCGATCTACTCCATCTGTGATCTACTCTGAATCCCATCCGGATGAAGTCTGACAAAAACACGATTTTCTCAGCTTTTTGTTCAAAATGTTGCTTTTTTATGAAACTTACCCACATTCAACAGTTTTGGGTTGAAAATGGACAAATTTAGCGATTGGGTTAAATGTTTGCCCAACATGCTAGGTAGTTTTATTTAACCCAACTATTGTTTAAAAATTATTATATGTCTGGCTTAAAATGAACCCAAAATATGTTGGAAATTAAAAATCAGACACATAATTACTAGAGGAAACAATAATAATCTAAAGGTGAACATTTATTAATAAGCAATTTAATAAATGTTTATGGTTTAATTATTATTCATTAAACTTTGTATTAATATGTTTAATAAATGAACATTTATTAAACATATTAATACATTTTAATTTCTAACATATTTTGGGTTCATTTTAAGCAAGAAATACAGTAATTTTTAAACAATAGTTGAGTTAAATAAAACTGACCAGAAGGTTAGGCAAACATTTAACCCAACCACTGGGTTAAAACAATCCATTCTCTGGGTTAAAACAACCCAATCGCTGGGTTAAAACAACCCAATCGCTGAGTTAAAACAACCCAAACACTGGGTTAAAACAACCCAAACGCTGAGTTAAAACAACCCAATCACTAGGCTAAAACAACCCAATCACTGGGTTAAAACAACCCAAACGCTGGGTTAAAACAACCCAGTCTCTAGGTTAAAACAACCCAAACACTGGGTTAAAAACAACCCAATCATCACTGGGTTAAAACAACCCAAACACTGGGTTAAAAACAACCCAATCGCTGGGTTAAAACAACCCAATCGCTAGGCTAAAACAACCTAATCGCTGGGTTTGTCCATTTTTAACCCAACTTGGGTTGTTTTCAATCCAGCATTTTTTAGAGTGAAGTGTTGATAAAAAGAATGTATGAAGAATAAAATGTTTTGTTGTTGTTGTTTACTAGCAGAGGCTCTGTTCCTGCTTTTGATATATTATATGTTCAGATATTCATACAACAAAATATTCCAGGGGCCATGAAAGTTTTGTGAAAATGAAACGCTGACGGTGAAAGAGTTAATGGCTTCTAAAAGCTTTGAGATGGAGATGCTTCTCTAATCATCTAGTGATCCTGCAACACATCAGCCAACACGCTTCAGAGAGCGAAGGTATCAAATAACCGAGAAGAGGAGAGGAGGAGCAGAAACAGCAGAAAAGAGGAGACGTCCAGGACTGCAGACCTCACCCAGTCCCTCAGGACTTTCCTCATTTCCTCTAATTCAATCTCTGTTTGCTCCGAGCACATCAGCCATCGCCCGAGACCACGCCAACACACCATCATACAGGAAACATCTCCTCAGCCGATGCATTCGATCTCCTTCACTGATCTGACGCAACTGCTTTCTTTCATTAGTGATATCTGTGGATATTTGGCTCAAGCTAAATCTGATGCAGAAAAATACTCTGGAAATCACCCTAAATAAAGACGTGATCTAAGCTCGTACTGAATGTTCTGACACACGCCTTTGTCAAATTGAGCGGGGCGTGTTCGGTGTTCGCAACTACAAAACACTTCTGAAAATTACATTTGGATCTTCAATCTTCAATAATGCAACATTGCAATTAGTTTCATTCCCTCTTAACCAGTTCGAATCAAAGCAACCGGCCAGACAAATAGCTTTCAGTTTCTCTGCCTCCATTGGGTTAGGCGCTCTCAGACCCTAAAATAAGAGCGTAAATTAAATTCCAGGCAGCCCGAGGAGAAGCAGCTGTAGAAACACAGAGAAGATGTGGAGGGGGTGATTCAGGCATGTGGTCATTCTATACGAGTTAAAATCAGGTGATAAAATGTCATATCTGGATCTTCTTTCTGGTGACGTATGCAGGATTTTGCAATCATTTAGTCCTATTAAACACCAGAAAGCTCACACTCATCTGTATCAAGGACTTTAGATGTACAGAGACGGTTCCCCGCCCCTCCTGCTCAGACTTGACGCTCACGCGGGTTGCCAGTTTGAGGATGACAATGTGCAAATGACAATGTAAGCTGATGAGATGATTTATCTGCATTTTAATATGCCTCTTGTTATCTTTTTAGATGGATGCAGAGACCTTTCAGGCCTGTCATCTCTGACCCGGTTCATTTGCTGGCTTCCATCGCTGTGTTTTCCACCAACTGGCAACCCGGAGTGTTGAAATATTATTGGTTAAATTGGCAGTGGGCGGAGTCACACAGACCAAAACAAAAAAGTAGAATAACTGGCTGTAGGACTGTTTTTTCAGAGAAACTCACTCTAAAAATACTGGGTTAACGCTGGTTTTAACCCAGCAATTGGGTTGTTTTAACCCAGCGGTTGGGTTAAATGTTTGCCCAACCTGTTGGGTAGTTTTATTTAACTCAACTATTGTTTAAAAATTACTGTGTTTCTTGCTTAAAATGAACCCAAAATATGTTGGAAATTAACATTTATTTATAAGTTTAATGAATAATAATTAAACAATAAACATTTATTAAATTGCTTATTAATAAATGTTCACCTTTTGATTATTATTGTTGCCTCTAGTAATTATGTGTCTGATTTTTAATTTCCAACCTTAATTTGGGTTCATTTTAAGCCAGACATAGTGTCATTTTTAAACAATAGTTGGGTTAAATTAAATATTGGTCAAACATTTAACCCATCTGCTGGGTTAAAACAACCCAATCACTGGGTTTATCCATTTTCAACCCAACTTGGGTTGTTTTTAACCCAGCATTTTTTAGTGTAGCATGTTTCCTAAATCTCTGCAAACATATTATGGTATTTTTATGCTTTAGTACAGTCAAAAGAATTACATACAGCACCTTTAAAGAGACTTCGTCTCTATCCACTTTTGAGAGCCACGCCCACTTCTCAACATCCAATCAACCACTGATATGCAGAACCAAGCCCCGCCCTAAACATATTCTGTTCCGATTATCCGTTACACTCAGATGTATGTCCAAATATGGAAAATAATGCTGCTTCTTCTGTTTCATTATGACTTTAAAAAAGCCAAAACATACCCTGAATTTGGACTAGGTGAGAAATAAAATGAAAACTTTTCAATAATTTTAAAGCAAATGCATATGTATCCAAAGCTATACCAAGATTTTCTAAAAAAAAAAAAAAAAAAATGCATTTTAATTTTTGAATATAACATTTTGAATTTAATAGCTTGCAACAATTATTATTATTTTAATTCAAAAAATCAAACTTTTAAATAATTTTACAAAAAAATGCATATATATTTAAATTTATATCAAATACTCAAAAGGCTAAAAAAAAATCTCAAAAAATATATATAATTTATAATTATATTTTAAAATAATTTAAGCATAATTTTTTTTTTCTAGTCCTAACACATCCAGTTCGCTCATTTCAGGGGCCACCCATAGGCACCATGTGTCCCTCACCTGTTGTCCACTATCATGACAGCTGGTCCCAGTCGCTTACAACCTCCAAACCTCGAGCGCTCCTCCCCTCTTTAACACACAGAAGGTCTCTGACGGTAAACATCGAGCCCCCCGCCACCTGTCCTACTGTAACACGGTCTGTGCTGTGAAATTAACTCACCCTTGTCGTACAACAGGTATCCGTTTATAAAAAAGGCAATAGGGATATTGTGTCTCTGCACGCCTCGCTGCTCTTGACTGGGAGCTCCATTTTGTTCGAAAGTGTCTGAGGGAAACTGTGCTGTTATTGGCCAGGCGCAGCAAAAGCCATTCGCATGATGGAAATATCGACAGGAGAGTCTATAAATTTTACTGCTTACTTTGGCTGCAAATGCAGCTCTTGCCATGAAGACAATCAAAAATTCACAGAAGTGCAGGAAAGAGGTTAACGCACTTATAGAAGAACACACGAACACATGTTTAATGATAAGATCATGTGCAAAACAATCAAACTCAAACACACTCCTGCAGTACCATGTCAACATTTTAAATAAGTTCAATTCATTTGCTCAGCAAGATTCCCATGCTGACCTGAGAGAGAAGACTAGCCAAGAAAACTGACCGTAGAAGACGACGCCTACAATAACGCTCCTCGCGGCTATGCATACTCGTGTTGCATTATGAATGGTGGTCGAAAACATTGATCCAAAGCATCTGCGCTTGAGTAGAGTTTCGTTAAGGCCAAACTGCACTGCTATGGACGTAAAGCAAGCTGAGGGCGTCGTCTTGAGTAAATAGGTCTGTGCATAAAGCTGATGCATCAAGAGGAGGAAAAAAACTAATGCAGAGTGCATTTTCTGTGCCAAGATCTTAAATGCCACTACACTCGGAAAACCTGCCAAGAGCCCAACCAGAACCAAAGCTTTCACTAATAAAACTGACTCAATCATGTGCCAAAGCTTGATAAAAACTAAAGGGAAGGGGGTAAATATTAATTAGAGAAAGAAATTTGTCTTGCAAACACCAAAAAGCAACATGGTGTTGACTGAATCGTCACACATGAAGAGCTATTTCACAGCAGTGTGGAGAATGAGTTCTTGGACTGTGATGAGAAATAGTTTCACACCAGATCTCATTCACACCGATGGATCCAAAATGCACCGTGCATTAGATAAAAGTTATTTAGAGAAACTGCAATGCTCATTTTATAAGCTTATCTGAAGAATAACGCATATGCAAAGACTATACAAAAATATAGGTTCTTCATTTGAATCGAATCTTTAACCCTTCCATCGCACAAAAGGTTCGTTATAGTGGAAAAAGGGTCTTTTTTTTTTTTTTTTAAAACTGTATATGCATAAAAACTGCTCTGATCAGATATCCAGGTGCACACCATCATGTGGCCAGGATAATAGTTTAAATATATAGTAGGTGTGGCTCTAGTGTAAAAACAAATGGAATATGTGAGCGCCATCACTCCAGGGTGCCCACGCTCTCGTTGAACAAAACCATCTGGAGCTGCTTTAAATTCCAGCGAATTTGCAAGTTTCAGGTCTTCTTTAGCACCTCTAAATCCCCTCACGCCTCCCACCATTAAACCAATGAAGCAACCTGCTGTCAGAACACACAATGCACTCCTCGTCCTCTCCACTGAACGTTGCTGAGGGAGACAGAATCACTATGGGGACGGCCTGGCACACGCTCGGGCTGTGCTCAAAATGGCATACTATCCATACTACTTCTTATGTACACTGTGCTTAGTATGTGAGAGTCAGAACTCGTCAAAATGTGCAGCACCAGAGCACAATGTCATAATGCACTAGTCTTAACTTTCCATTTTCTGTGCCTTTTTCTTGACTCAACGTTTATGCTACACTCTAAAAAATGCTGGGTTAAAAACAACCCAAGTTGGCTTGAAAATGGGCAAACCCAGTGATTGGGTTGTTTTAACCCAGCGAATGGTTTGTTTTAACCCAGCGAATGGTTTGTTTTAACCCAGCAAATGGGTTGTTTTAACCCAGCGGTTGGGTTGTTTTAACCCAGCGAATGGGTTGTTTTAACCCAGCAAATGGGTTGTTTTAACCCAGCGATTGGGTTGTTTTAACCCAGCGAATGGGTTGTTTTAACCCAGCAAATGGTTTGTTTTAACCCAGCGATTGGGTTGTTTTAACCCAGCAAATGGGTTGTTTTAACCCAGCAAATGGGTTGTTTTAACCCAGCGGTTGGGTTGTTTTAACCCAGCAAATGGGTTGTTTTAACCCAGCGGTTGGGTTGTTTTAACCCAGCAAATGGGTTGTTTTATCCCAGCGATTGGGTTGTTTTAACCCAGCAAATGGGTTGTTTTAACCCAGCGGTTGGGTTGTTTTAACCCAGCGAATGGGTTGTTTTAACCCAGCAAATGGTTTGTTTTAACCCAGCGATTGGGTTGTTTTAACCCAGCAAATGGGTTGTTTTAACCCAGCGATTGGGTTGTTTTAACCCAGCAAATGGGTTGTTTTATCCCAGCGATTGCGTTGTTTTAACCCAGCAAATGGGTTCACTGTAAAATTATTTTCATGATTTGTTATCACAACATTTTTTCTTTTGTCAAATCTTAGATAATTAATGTGGTTCAGATAACATAATATTTAGAGTTTCTGTTGATTAAACCAATCGCCTTCATTGTATTAACTCAAATTTTTAATTTAAATGAACTCAAAATTAAGGCAACCAGGTAACTTACTTTTTTAAGTTAAACCAACAATTCTTTTTTACAGTATTGTTTTAACCTAGTGGTTGGGTTAAATGTTTGCCAAACCTGCTGGGTAGTTTTATTTAACCCAACTATTGTTTAAAAATAACTGTATTGTTGCTTAAAATGAACCCAAAGTACGTTGTAAATTAACATTTATTAATAAGCTTAATGAATAATTATTAAACAATAATTCATTAAATTAAACTACCCAGCATGTTGGGCAAACATTTAACCCAACCACTGGGTTAAACAACCCAGTCGCTGGGTTTGTCCATTTTCAACCCAGCATTTTTTAGAGTGCAAGAAGAGATTAATATATATATATATATAGGATTACATATGCAAGATAATCATTTAAATATCTGCAGTGACACCGGACACCACTTGTTGAGTCATGCAATGTAACGAGGTCATGCGAATTTAAAACGTTCATCTTTGTGCGTGCTATTAAAAACAGTTTCATACTGCACACCTATTCCATTCCAAATCGCACATGCCTTTATGACATCACAGACACCTACATGCGTGCCACCATGACATCATGTCCGACTGTTTTGCTGCGCTAGAGTCTCATGGTTTCCATTAAGCGCTAATGTCCGGCCAGCGTGCGCAATGTTATTTATTTAGTGCGATTTACAATCACGCAAAGGCCGCATTAGTGCTGCAGCATGACAAATAAACGCTCTCTACAGGCCCTTATAAAACTAAGCTCGCTCTGCGGCGATTATCTGGATCATTTGCATCTAGGTACAACCACTGGAGATGTGACGAACAGTCTGTGAAAGTCACTGATTATCATTCGCAAACAGCATCCGGACGACGCGACGTCTGAAGTGTAAAAACACAAGCCCGTGAGAACGACTGAAGGATATCAGGAACCCGCTGCGGTTCTGTCATGCAACAGTAACGTGTGAAATGGTGATTTCTCTTTGGAGTACCGCAGTGGAGATGGTGATGGGCACCGGATCAACATCCATTTCAGGTCACTGAGAGCAACATACCAGATTTCAGCATTTATATCATTGGATTACTAGTTACCATATCACAAACTGCCAGATCACAAACATACAGTCATTACAGTAACCTCTGGTTATGCAACTGCCTGTTTGCGTTTTTGTATAAGGCAAAACTCCAGCCACAGGATCTGACCACGCCTGTTTGCATCCATATTCTACTGTACCGTTATTCCACAGATCATGATTCCCACTACTGATTACGAACATATTTCAGCATCAATCCTGGTTTGTATATAACATACAATACATTAAATAATTATTTGAACACATCAAGGCCTCTAAAACTGGAGCAGCATTTAATACACCTGGATTTATATCATTGACGCAAACTCCTCTCATTTGGACTCCATCACCACCCACGTATTTATGTGTTATTATTGCGGCAAACGCGGTCTAAGCGAGCGTATTTCAGCCTGTATATCCCCAATGAAACATTTGATGATAAAATAAAGGGTTCGTTTGCACTTACCGATAAAAGAATGCGTGATAAACTTCACCGCCTTTGGAGTCCGCAGCGCGCAATGAGCGAGAGAGAGGCTGGACACACTGCGCTGGGAGTGACCGATGCGCACTGCCTCCCTCCCCGTCAGCTGCTGCACTGAGGCGCGGGGCGGGGAATTTGCCAACCCTACTACGACGTGAAATGGCGGCCTTCGCCATAGTAGCGTGGAGACATTTGATTTGTTTTAGCGAATCGATTCGATCGTTTCAATGAACCGACTCACTGATTCGTCTCACGCGTTGTTCAGATGCTTATAAATGAAGTCTAGCGTGATGGCGACTTTACTTTTTCTTTTGAAATTGCGGCCTTTGTCATAGTAGCGTGGAGACGTATGATTCGTTTCAGCAAATAGATTCGATTGTTTGAATGAACCGACTCACTGATTCTTCTCCCCCGTTGTTCAGAATGAAGTCTAGCGTGATGGTGACTTTTCTTTTTCTTCTAAAATTGCGGCCTTCATCATAGTAGCGTGGAGACAAATGATTCGTTTCAGCGAACAGATTCAAATGTTTGAATGAACCGACTCACTGATTCGTTTCCAGCGTTTTTCAGAAATGCTTAGGCCCTGTCCCAAATGGCACACTTTTATGCACTTTCGGTCTTGTGGACTTACAACGGCTGCTGTGTGCATGTGTCCGTTAAGTCCACGAGACCGTAGGGTGTCCCATTTGTCAATTTTAGACTTCAGAAGGGTGCTCGCGAGCGCCCCCTTTGCTGAGCCCGCACTGGTGCGAGTTCCGCAGCAGACTTCTTCCCGACAGTCAAAGCGACGTTACGTCACGAAAGTGCGGACTCGTAGGAAGGCCATGAGTGTTTAGGGTGCCATTTGGGACAGGGCCAAACACTTACGGTCTTCCTACGAGTCCGCACTTTCATGACGCAATGCCGCTTTGACTGTCGGGAAGAAATCTGCTGCGGAGCTTGCACCGGTGCGGCCTCGGCAAAAGTAGGCCACAAAGGGGGCGCTCACGAGCACCCTTCTGAAACCTAAAATTGACAATTGGGACATCCTACGGTCTCGTGGACTTAACGGACATGTGTACGCAGCAGCCAATGTAACTAAGTTCACAAGACCGAAAGTGCTATGAAGTGTGCCATTTGGGACTGGGCCTTAATGGACGAAGTCTAGCATAATCGCAACTTTTCTTTTTCTTTTGAAATTGCGGCCTTCATCATAGTAGCGTGGAGATGTATGATTCGTTTTAGCGAATAGATTCGTTTGTTTGAATGAACCGACTCACTGATTCTTCTACCCTGTTGTTCAGAATGAAGTCTAGCGTGATGGTGACTTTTCTTTTTCTTTTGAAATTACGGCCTTCATCATAGTAGCGTGGAGACAAATGATTCGTTTCAGCGAATAGATTCAAATGTTTGAATGAACCGACTCACTGATTCGTTTCCCAAGTTTTTCAGAGATGCTCAGGCCCTGTCCCAAATGGCACCCTAAACACTCGCGGTCTTCCTACGAGTCCGCACTTTCATGACGTAATGTCGCTTTGACTGTCGGGAAGAAATCTGCTGCGGAGCTTGCACCGGTGCGGCCTCGGCAAAAGTAGGCCACAAAGGGGCCGCTCGCGAGCACCCTTCTGAAACCTAAAATTGACAATTGGGACATCCTACGGTATCGTGGACTTAACGGACATGTGTACACGGCAGCCAACGTAACTAAGTCCACAAGATCGAAAGTGCTATGAAGTGTGCCATTTGGGACCGGGCCTTAATGGACGAAGTCTAGCATAATCGCAACTTTTCTTTTTCTTTTGAAATTGCGGCCTTCATCATAGTAGCGTGGAGATGTATGATTCGTTTTAGCGAATAGATTCGTTTGTTTGAATGAACCAACTCAGTGATTCGTCTCCCATGTTGTTCAGATGCTTGCAAATTTTCTTTTTCTTTTGAAATTGCGGCCTTCATCATAGTAGCGTGGAGACGTATGATTCAATTTAGCGATTAGATTCATTTGTTTGAATGAACCGACTCACTGATTCTTCTACCCCGTTGTTCAGAATGAAGTCTAGCGTGATGGTGACTTTTCTTTTTCTTTTGAAATTACGGCCTTCATCATAGTAGCGTGGAGACAAATGATTTGTTTCAGCGAATAGATTCAAATATTTGAATGAACCGACTCACTGATTCGTTTCCCATGTTTTTCAGAGATGCTTAGGCCCTGTCCCAAATGGCGCCTTAAAGGCCCTGTCCCAAATGGTACACATCTATGCACTTTTGGTCTTGTGGACGTACAATGACTGCCGCGTGTCTGTTAAGTTCACGAGACCGTAGGGTGTCCCATTTGTCAATTTTAGACTTCAGAAGGGTGCTCGCGAGCGCCCCCTTTGCTAAGCCCGCACTGGTGCGAGCTCCGCAGCAGACTTCTTCCCAACAGTCAAAGCGACGTTACGTCACGAAAGTGCGGACTCGTAGGAAGGCCATGAGTGTTTAGGGTGCCATTTGGGACAGGGCCAAACACTCACGGTCTTCCTACGAGTCCGCACTTTCATGACGTAATGTCGCTTTGACTGTCGGGAAGAAATCTGCTGCGGAGCTTGCACCAGTGCGGCCTCAGCAAAAGTAGGCCACAAAGGGGGCGCTCGCGAGCACCCTTCTGAAACCTAAAATTGACAATTGGGACATCCTACGGTCTCGTGGACTTAACGGACATGTGTACATGGCAGCCAATGTAACTAAGTCCACAAGACCGAAAGTGCTATGAAGTGTGCCATTTGGGACCGGGCCTTAATGGACGAAGTCTAGCATAATCGCAACTTTTCTTTTTCTTTCGAAATTGCGGCCTTCATCATAGTAGCGTGGAGATGTATGATTCATTTTAGCAAATAGATACATTTGTTTGAATGAACCGACTCACTGATTCTTCTACCCTGTTGTTCAGAATGAAGTCTAGCGTGATGGTGATTTTTCTTTTTCTTCTAAAATTGCGGCCTTCATCATAGTAGCGTGGAGACAAATGATTCGTTTCAGCGAACAGATTCAAATGTTTGAATGAACCGACTCACTGATTCGTTTCCAGCGTTTTTCAGAAATGCTTAGGCCCTGTCCCAAATGGCACACTTCTATGCACTTTCGGTCTTGTGGACTTACAACGGCTGCTGTGTGCATGTGTCCGTTAAGTCCACGAGACCGTAGGGTGTCCCATTTGTCAATTTTAGACTTCAGAAGGGTGCTCGCGAGCGCCCCCTTTGCTGAGCCCGCACTGGTGCGAGCTCCGCAGCAGACTTCTTCCCAACAGTCAAAGCGACGTTACGTCACGAAAGTGCGGACTCGTAGGAAGGTCATGAGTGTTTAGGGTGCCATTTGGGACAGGGCCAAACACTCACGGTCTTCCTACGAGTCCGCACTTTCATGACGTAATGTCGCTTTGACTGTCAGGAAGAAATCTGCTGCGGAGCTTGCACCGGTGCGGCCTCGGCAAAAGTAGGCCACAAAGGGGGCGCTCACGAGCACCCTTCTGAAACCTAAAATTGACAATTGGGTCATCCTACGGTCTCGTGGACTTAACGGACATGTGTACATGGCAGCCAACGTAATTAAGTCCACAAGACCGAAAGTGCTATGAAGTGTGCCATTTGGGACTGGGCCTTAATGGACGCAGTCTAGCATAATCGCAACTTTTCTTTTTCTTTTGAAATTGCGGCCTTCATCATAGTAGCGTGGAGATGTATGATTCATTTTAGCGAATAGATTCGTTTGTTTGAATGAACCGACTCACTGATTCTTCTACCCTGTTGTTCAGAATGAAGTCTAGCGTGATGGTGACTTTTCTTTTTCTTTTGAAATTACGGCCTTCATCATAGTAGCGTGGAGACAAGTGATTCGTTTCAGCGAATAGATTCAAATGTTATAATGAACCAACTCACTGATTCCTTTCCCACGTTTTTTCAGAGATGCTTACGCCCTGTCCCAAATGGCACCCTAAACACTCGCGGTCTTCCTACAAGTCCGCACTTTCATGACGCAATGCCGCTTTGACTGTTGGGAAGAAATCTGCTGCGGAGCTTGCACCAGTGCGGCCTCGGCAAAAGTAGGCCACAAAGGGGGCGCTCACAAGCACCCTTCTGAAACCTAAAATTGACAATTGGGACATCCTATGGTCTCGTGGACTTAACGGACGTGTATACGCGGCAGCCAACGTAACTAAGTCCACTAGACCGAAAGTGCTATGAAGTGTGCCATTTGGGACCGGGCCTTAATGGACGCAGTCTAGCATAATCGCAACTTTTCTTTTTCTTTAGAAATTGCGGCCTTCATCATAGTAGTGTGGACACGTATGATTTGTTTTAGCGAATAGATTTGTTTGTTTGAAAGAACCGACTTAGTGATTCATCTCCCACATTGTTCAGATGCTTATGAATGAAGTCTAGCGTGATCGCGACTTTTTTTTCTTTTGAAATTGCGGCCTTCATCATAGTAGCGTGGAGATGTATAATTTGTTTTAGCGAATAGATTCGATTGTTTCAATGAACTGACTCACTGATTCGTCTCCCACGCTGTTCAAAGATGCTTATGAACAAAGTCTAGTGTGATCGCAAATTTTCTTTTTCTTTTGAAATTGCTGCCTTCATCATAATAGCGTGAAGAAGTATGATTCGTTTCAGCGAATAGATTCGATTGTTTGAATGAACCGACTCAGTGATTCATCTCCCGCGTTATTCAGATGCTTATTAATAAATTTTAGCATGATCACGACTTTTTTCTTTTGAAATCGTGACCTTCATCATAGTAGCGTGGGGATGTATGATTCATTTCAGCGAATAGATTTGATTGTTTGAATGAACTGACTCAGTGATTCATCTCCTGCGTTGCGTGTTCAGATGTGGTCTAGCGTGATCGCAGTTGGGGTTTTTTTTTTATCGCTGTCAAATATTTAGTTAGATTCTTCTAGTTAGTTCTGTGTTTCGGTTGATTTAATTACTAATTGAGATGCTCCATTTATGATTTTGCCATATCATCGAAAATTAATTGTTAAATGATGTTATGATTTTTTTTTACAGTGCGATTCACCAGTTCAAAAACTTAATTTTCTTTTGAATCGTCGCGTAGTTGGATACTATTGTTTATCATTTTATCTTCTTACGAAGATTGTGGCAAACGTTGTGTATGGTTTAACTCATATTGTTTTACCCTGTGATTTGCAAAAGCTTTACGAATCAGTTCAGAAGAATCGATTCAAAAGAACGCTAATGGGATATCATTAGTATGGGCTGTTCTATATGGTGTTTATGTGATACTTTGTTTGATATACTGTTGAAATTTGGTGCACTTTAAACCTGTTTTTGCAGCCTAAAACTATTTTCGGCACACATATGCTATAGCTTCTGTGTATCATGAAGTATTTACATCTTCTCCAATCAGATGAAGAACATTCAGCGTCACACACATTCATAATTCAAAGAGAGGGAATTTCATACACAAAGAACCAGAATGGACTTCCTGTTGGGTGGGTCTGGAAATCGTCTGTCCACTGCTGCTCTGTTTTCATTGTGTTCATATGTCATCCTGGTTAGGGATCGGCCTAAATACTTAATCTTAATCATTCACTGAGATTTCACTGATTATTCTGAACAATACAAGTTAATCTCATTTGATCATGACAGACAATAATATCCTCTCGTCTCTCAGTTTGTGTGTTCTGGCAGGTGTAAGGAGGAAGTTATCAAATAAATTGTCACATGTTCATTAGAGGCTTTATTTCAAATAAACATTCAGCTGCATTATCAACAACTGGAGATATTAATGACATGATCCGAGGCTAAAGGAGCGGCAGCTGTGAGTGGACGGACGGGTGGACGCAGGATCACAGAAAGGGGGACAGTTCGTCTGGATATATATTCATGCCTTAGGCTTCAGTTAATGTGTGAATCTCACAAAAACATGTCCAGGTCACATTTCACCCCAAAAAGTTTTTGAGGTGAAATATGCTCTTGACAGGCTTCGAGTTCATTTTTCTGTCCCACCCGAATTAAAGGGATTCCCCTCCGTCTCTGGGAACGCTGATCTCTGGGGTCGTGCTGGTGGGACGGGCCTCTCTTCTCTCCCACATCTGCTGAGAGGAAAGCGAGGCCAGCTGAGAGCAGCTCAACAGGTTTGGGCAGACGCGACCCCTCTGCGCTCTGGAATGTCCCAGGCCCCGCCGGCCCCCGTCTCTCCACACCAGCGCTGAGAGAGAGAGAGAGTGGGGGGAGAGATTTAAAGAAACAGTACAGTAATGCCGTACAACATTCACTAGGGTTTGGACCAACAATAGTGTGAGTTAATGACGTCAGATCCTTGATTTTGGGGTGAACTGCTCCTTTAAAACAGGACAAAAAGTGCAGTTAATGAACGCAGCTGTTGAATTACAGTTCAGTCGGTTCAGACTCACAGTGAAGGAAAAGAGGAGTGCGTACATCTGTGAAAGTTACACTCTAAAAAATGCTGGGTTAAAAACAACCCAAGTTGGGTTGAAATGGACAAACTGAGCAATTGGGTTGTTTTAACCCATCGATTAGGTTGTTTTAGCCCAGCGGTTGGGTTGTTTTAACCAAGTGATTGGGTTGTTTTAGCCCAGCAATTGGGCTGTTTTAACCCATCGATTAGGTTGTTTTAGCCCAGCAATTGGGCTGTTTTAACCCAGTGGTTGGGTTGTTTTAACCCATCGATTGAGATGTTTTTACCCAGCGATTGGGTTGTTTTAGCCCAGCGATTGGGCTGTTTTAAACCAGTGGTTGGGTTGTTTTAACCCATCGATTGGGTTGTTTTAGCCCAGCGACTGGGTTGTTTTAACCAAGCAATTGGGTTGTTTTAGCCCAGCGATTGGGTTGTTTTAACCCATCGATTAGGTTGTTTTAGCCCAGCGGTTGGGTTGTTTTAACCAAGGGAATGGGTTGTTTTAACCCAGCGGTTGGGTTGTTTTAACCCATCGATTAGGTTGTTTTAGCCCAGCGGTTGGGTTGTTTTAACCCATCGATTAGGTTGTTTTAGCCCAGCGGTTGGGTTGTTTTAGCCCAGCGATTGGGCTGTTTTAACCCAGTGGTTGGGTTGTTTTAACCAAGTGATTGGGTTGTTTTAGCCCATTGATTGAGATGTTTTTACCCAGCGATTGGGTTGTTTTAAACCAGTGGTTGGGTTGTTTTAACCCATCGATTGGGCTGTTGTAACCCATCAATTGGGTTGTTTTAACCAAGCGACTGGGTTGTTTTAGCCCAGCGACTGGGTTGTTTTAACCCAGTGGTTGGTTTTTTTTTTTTTTAACCCAGCAGTTGGGTTAAATGTTTGCCCGATCTGCTGGGTAGTTTTATTTAACTCAACTGTTGTTCAAAAATTACTGTATTGCTTGCTTAAAATGAACCCAAAATATGTTGGAAATTAACATATTAATTTACAAACATTTAACCCAATCACTGGGCTAAAACAACCCAATCACTGGGTTTGTCCATTTTCAACCCAACTTGGGTTATTTTTAACCCAGCATTTTTTAGAGTTTACCACACTAAAAATATTTAGATGTATGTATATGTATTAATATTGCATATAACATTTCCATCCATTTTGGATTAGACAGTTTTCACATAAACAAACTAATCAATTTAATGTGATGCATATTTGTCAGTCTATTTACATCCATTTAACTATAATTATATTTTCAAAATGCTTGTTTAATCAGCATAAATCTGTTCATTGTTAAAACAATTACATTTATTCAGTTAAAGGTTCAGTAAGCGATTTCTGAGATTGGACTGAGCACCAAAACACACTTGTAGCCAATCAGCAGTAAGGGGCGTGTCCACTCATGCCTGTGTTGCATAGTGTGTTTGTGAATTTGGGGGCGGGGCTATAAAGATAGGGGTGTGATCCTTTTGGGTAGGGGCGTGTTTATTTTGGTGATTTGAAATATCAACAGAGTTTCTCAGAAATCACTTACTGCACCTTTAAGTATGAATATTATTAAAATATGGCTAGCTGTTGAACAAGTAATATTGAGCAAAAATATATGGATGGGACTGAAACAAACTGGATTGATTGATGATTAACCTGACATTACTGACATTCAGTTACTTAGTACTATTATAAAAATCTTGCCTGTTTCTTCATGTATGTACGACTGACAAATATGCATCAGTTTATGTTAAAACTGTAATGCAAAAACATCAATCTTAAATGTAGGCCTTGAGTGACAGATGACACACTGAAATAATTCATTCCTTTAAGAAAGTTATTTCACATATCAGTGGTGCTTTCAGTGTGGTTCATTTGCGCGAGTCTGTTATCTGTCACTGTAGCGCTTAATGAAGGCTAAACCTGAGTGTGAATAACCTTAACAGTATTGTCACTTCAAATGAGGTTTTAAGTGCTTGGCAAATTTGTACTGGAACTTGAATAATGCGTCCACAATGCACAGAGACACACAAATAATAGTGACATGACAAAATCAATATAAAACTGCCAGAGCAGTATGAGGCGTTCTTTCAGATCCTGTTCAATTAAAGACATGAATTAAAGAGGACATATTATTAGCTTGATGTTGTTTTTTGTGCTCTACTAGAACAGGTTGATTATTTTCCTCATATTCTCCATTGTTCAGCTCCTCTCTTCCCAGTCTTTCAGGTGATTTTTTGATATTTTGACATTAAAACAGTCTCACCTGTCCTTGGTAGAGCTGGTCATGTGATCTTCGACTATCATTCAGGTCTATGAAAATCCTGGAGTTTTTCTGATTGGTCAAAGGAAGTGAGAGCTGGGACTGCAAAAGCGTTAAAAAGCCATGTTTGATAATGGAGCTGATTTCATATATACTATCACACACACACACACACACACACACACAGCACGTACTGATTCCTCTGGCCGCGGGTCTGCTGGTCTCTCTCACTCTGACAGGAGCGTCTCTGATTGGCTGGAAATCACTTCTCTGAGTGCTGGCGTTACTGTAAGCTGCGTTCACAGCTGGAGCCTCTTCAGGACCGTTTGA